>NW_012152063.1:4397385-4400481 GCF_000956105.1 Propithecus coquereli
GTAAGAATTTCATGAACCAACTGCAGGGTTTTGCCCAATTTTGATTCATGAGGTCCCAGGCTCAAAACTAGCTTGAGTTAAATACAACTCACATGGCAGTTAATGTGCTAAAGGAAATGTCTTTTTCTCTCCCAAACTACTTTCCCCCAAATAATTTAAAAGTCATGTGTAAAATGACTTTGGAGTGATTGAAAGCAGGAGAGAGAATAGAAAGAACTAGAATGGAAGGTGATTACTTTCCAATTTAGCACTTTTTGTTGCTAGGGATCCTGAAGCACTTAACATTTGTTAATCATTTAATTAACTCAGGTGGGTTTGGTTGTTTTCCATTTTGCAGATTAGGCAACTAAGGTGTAGGGAGGTCATCGTTTGCTTAATGACACAGCGATTCAATGGTGGACTCTCCAATCCAATTCATTCTGACTCTAAATGTTTTTTCTCTTTAGACTACATGAAAACATATTAAATATGCAGATAGACCTAAAAAGACAGAAGTTCATATACATTGTAGTTTTAATTGTAGCCCAATGTAGATACTTGATCTATTAATATATTTTTTAAAAATTAGCATCAGAAGTAGAAAGCTGATAAACAGACTGAATTGCTAAATCTATAGTCATAACTTGCCCTAGCTATACAGTACTATATGCATTTAGCTTGGGTTAACTATGAAGTTTCTAAACTTTGTTCAAAGAAGATTTGCATCCATCTAACTTCCACCATTTACATTTAAGAACCAAAATCTCCCCCATGCTGTGGCGTTGCTAAAAATAATAGTGAAATACATTCTTTAGCAATTAGAAATTTGTCAACTGCAGATGTTCTACATTTTCAAAGATTCTTTCCTAAACAATTGTTGTGCATTCAAACAAAAACTCTTATTATAACTTGTAAGTATGGATAGAATGTGAATTGAGAAAGGAGGGGTTTGGGAAGAGTATTTCAAGAGCTTGGTAATAAGCAAGGGCTAAATGTATGTAACTGAATGTTAAATTGAAAGTTTTAATTTAGGCACTGGGTATGATCAAGGCTGATTCCCAGGAAAGTGCTAGTCCTTAGACAGGTTACAAAAGACTAATCAAAAACTTGTTACACACTTTAAGCAACTATAAGGAAGTTGAAGAGTAGGGAATTTGGTAATGAGGATTTCTTTAGCGAGAACTGTGTTCTTGGCACTACTCTCTAAACGCCTAAGGTAGGAAATAGATCCTCTTTATGTCAAGGCAAAAGAGGGATTGTAGTGAGAACTCTCAGAAAGCTTCCTGGGTCTCCCAAAATTAATTACATGACTATCTGATGCCTTCCAGAAGGCAGCCAGCCACCTAATGGTGGTATGAGGAGTGTGCTTCTGTGTTATGATTGTGCTGTACTTTCAGAGTTTGTACAGGCGTAGAATACAGGAGTGCTTCCTGAGGACCAGATGCAGTGCTTTAGTATAGGCCATCTTAGAGCTTGTCCAATAGGGCCACCTAGAGGAGAAGCTGAAGGCAGAGTGTGCGTTCCCAGGGGCTAAGGATCACTGTGAAATAAAATGGTCAGGAAGCCTGCAGGTGAGATCACTAGTCACAGGGGTCTTTGTAGAACCCATGAAAGGAGAGGTCTGCTTTAAGTATTCTTCATGCCACTCCTAATTCCAGCCCATAAGGGATCCAAAATAGCAGCTAGAAGTAGGAGAAGGGCAAAGAAGCCAATGACACTGTATCCCCGCTTCCCTTATCCTGCTGTATTCAATAGCTAGCAGGAGGCCCTCTCTGGGAGACTACAAAGAAGTCTTAGCTTTGCATGACAATTGAATGTGGATTAAAATATTATCCTGATATTCATACTGCTGAATGTATCCTGTGTACATGAAAAAAAGAAAAAGACTATAGGACTATAGGCCTTACCTAGATTTTCATTCTGGGTGATTACCATGGAATAAAGTTTCAATAATCCATGGGAAACAGAAACAAAGATGCTTTTTGACCACATCTCATGAGTCCTTTTTGGTCAGTGTATCAAGTACATATATTCAGATGATCAGGATAATTTCAAAGAGCTCAGGAGGAAGATCTTGTCTAGGGAAGTTGATAGGGTTGAAAATTAGTAGAAGATCATTAATGTCAGACTAAAGCACTTGGACTTTCTTATAGGAAGTAGGGAATCATTGGATGTTTTTGAATTGGAGTATGATATGTCATATGACTACTATGACAATTAGTACTATTTTTAGTAGCAACATGCATTGATTCCAGATGGAAGCTTGGTAATACAGAAAGTAATAAAAGCCCCATAAATGTTAAATGCATGGGTAAATTGATTTCTTTTGTTTATTTTAAGATATCTTTTGAGGTTTAAGTATATGTGGCATTAAAATAAATGACTATATAGCACAAAAGGGAGGAAGCATTGAAATTTTGTGAGTTTCTCATTTTGTTCTGGAAATATTTAAAGTACAAGTTAAGAGACTACAATAATTCCAAGATGTATGTTAATCTCTAGAATAACTACTGAAGAAAAATAAATGTACGTTAAAAACCTAATAAAGGGGCAAATTGGAAAATAAAAATGTGTTATTCTAAAAGAAGTCAACAAAGGAGCTAAAAAGGAAAAAGAGCAAATGGAAGCAACTATTGCAATGCAGGCCTAAACTCATATCAGTAATTACATTAAATATAAATGGATTAAACACTTCAATTAAAACAAATATCTTCAGATGGGAATAAAAACATGCTGCTTTCAAGATACCTTAAAAACAGACATAAAAAGATATACAAACTATAAGTAAGAGAAAGCTGGTGAAGCTCTTCTAATGTCAGGTTAAATAGAATTTGAAAGAAATATTACCAGAGTTAAAGAACATCATTCCATTAAAATAAATGAGAAAATTAAGGAAATAATTTTATATCAATATGTACCTAATAATATCCTTATAAAATTGAAAGAGACGAATTCGAAACTATGGTTGGAAATGAAACAACCTGACATTAGAAACAAATAGAATGAGCTTTTTAGAAATAAGGCTACCTATAGAATATTTGAACATATTTAACAAATTCTTCCTAATTGAAATATTTAATATTGGACTCAATAATTGCCAAATACACATTTTTAAAA
>NW_012152063.1:4400531-4402325 GCF_000956105.1 Propithecus coquereli
GTATACTAGGTCCTTAAGAGCAAGAACTATCTTGTTTTATTTTGAACTTCAGTACCTAACAATGTTCTGGTACTTGGCAGTTGCTCCATAATTATTTTCTGAGGTCAAGAAGAAAAACCTTTAAGGTCTTGTTTAATATCAGATTTATCCTTTTGATGAACAAGTGATCACTTCATATAGGCATGAACAGGCTGTTTAAAATAGAATCAGCATTCATAGGTATGGCGGATGCTCAGGTTCTCTTTTAAGAATGAGAGGCTTACTCTCTCTAATGCTGGGAGGGCTGCAGGTAGTCAGCCCTCAGCTAAAAACTTCTAGAAATTACTTAGGCTCAAGAGAGTCACCTCTTCCAAGGTCTTGCCTCCTTTCTGGGATGCCCTGAATCCAATGACTGATCAATATGAGGTGGTGAGGTCCATTCCTTCATTCTATCTTAGGACAACTCTGAAGGTCATTTTGGCTTCAGAGTTCCTAGCTGAAGCCTTCATTGAGACTGCATTATAGCTAACATCTCTCTTCTCCCCCAAATTTTGATCTGAAAGCACTCTCTGATAAACCTTCTGCATTCTAATTTCCATCACAGAGTCTACGTTCCGGTGAATACAACCTGAAACAGCAAGAATATATTTGCTATGGTTTGAATGTGTCTCCTCCAAAATTCAGGTGTGCCAAGGTGATAGTATTAAGTGGTAGGGCCTTTAAGAGTGATTACGTCATGAGAGCTCTTCCCAGGTGAGTGGTGTTAAGGTGCTTATAAAAGAGACTTCATGCAGGGTTTGGCTAGCTTGCCCTTCTGCCTTCCATCCTGTGAGGATGTAGTGTTCCTCCCCTTTGGAGGATGCAGCAATGAGGTGTCAACCTGAAAGCAGAGAGCAGCCCTCATCAGGCATGGTGAAATAATTCTTAAAATAACGGTTATTTTAAAGGCTCTAGTACCAACTTCTTGGAAATATCCAGTTAGCTGGGCCTCAACATAGATTTGTCTGCTAAAACCATTTCAGGCTCTGAGCTGATGAAACAAATCATCTTAAAAGAATGGTGAAAAGTGTTACAGTCCTTTAAAAAATGATGAAATAATGGTTAAATAATTCTTAAAATAATGGTTATTTCAAAAGTTGTGCTACCTACTTCTTGTAAATATCCAGTTACCTGGGCCTAAACATAGATTTGTCTACCAAAACCATTTTCTATTCTGAGCTGATGAATCAAATGATTCTTAAAATAATGGTGAGCACCTGCCAGCACCTTGTTCTTGGACTTCCAAGTCTCCAAAACTGTGAGAACAGAAATTTCCATTCCTTATAAGTTACTTTGTTATAAATTATTTTGTTATAGCAGCACAGAATGGACTGACACAATGTTTTTGCTCTAATTATGACAACCATAGTCATATAAATGATATCCCTTCGAGCTTTACCTACCTTCAAAGAATTGTATACACAGGCTAACCTTATGAAGTATGATTTTGCCACCCTCTTATTGGATCCCACATGGTCTCCTTTAGTCTTTCTAAAACAATAAGGCTCCCCTGTTGCAGTTGTTTACAATTGGTAACCACACCAACTACACACTATTCACATAACTTTGTGTTCTTATAAGTCTCACAATTCCTTGAATAGGCACCACCTGATTACTGCTGTTAAGGGTCAGTAAAACCTTGCCCCACAGATCTTGAAAATCCTCAGTCTGCACCAGGAGAGACAATAAATCTTCAATGAGTTTATACTTTGGAAAGGGGCTTTGTGGAATGTTGGGGAATACAAGAAGGAAATATAAGGTCACGTTCCTCTTCCA
>NW_012152063.1:4416260-4418142 GCF_000956105.1 Propithecus coquereli
TATATATGTCAATTCTCACAAATGATCTATTGAGTCAGTGCAAACCCAATCAAATGTCAAGCGGATATTTTATAGAAATGGACGAGCGGATTTCAAAAGTTATCCAGAAATGCAAAAGACCAAGAACAATAATTAAAATCTTAGAAGAATAAAATTGTTGCCCTTTTGATAACTGATATGATGACTTATTATAAGGTTACAAAAATTAACCAGTGTGGTATTAGTGTAAGGATAGCCAAATAGACGAATTTAATAAAATGGACTGGAAAAATATTTACACATATCAAATCACCTGATTTATTTTTAAGTTGCAACTACAATGCAGTATGAAAAAAGTGATCTTTATAATAAATCACCTGGATCAATAAGATGTTTATATGGGATAAAAACATTTTCCCCAACTTCTCAGCATATACAATTGTCAAATTTAGATTACTCATGGAACTATAATGGAAGGTAAAATCAATAAAATTAATAGAAGGTAACACAGTAGAATATCTTTGTCTTGGAGTATGCAAAATTTTCTTTTTAAAGACGACTTTATTGAGGTATGATTGACATAAAAAGCTGTACACATATCATTAAGTTTGGGGATAAATATACACCTGTGAAATTATCACCATCAAGGCCATAAACATATGCATCACCTCTCAAAGATTCCTCCTTCCCCCTTTACTATTTTACTTATTTATTTTTTGTGATAAGAACACTTAATATAAGATCTACCTTCTTAGAAAATTTTGAGTATAACTGTAGTGTTAACTGTAGGCTCTACGTTGTGTTGTAGATCTCCAGAACTTATTTATTTTGCATAACTGAAACTCTGTATTCTGTAACCATTCCTGTCCCCCCACCTCCACCCCCACCCACTGGCAACTACCATTCTACCTCTGCTCTATCAGTTTATTTTAGATTTCACATATAAGTAAGACCATACAGTATTTGTCTTTCTGTGTCTGACTTAGCTCACTTAATATAATGCGCTCCCCACCCCTGCCAGTTTTGAATGATATAGCTGCACCAACAGTCGCCCACCTCCTCTAATTACATATTCTTACGTTCCTTGTTTAAAAGTAATCGTCAAGGGCAATGAAAAGAAATTGTCATATTTTTGGACTCATTGTCCTTATCCTAAAGATAGAACTGTAGAATTTTAAACACAGATAGAAGTATAAAAAGTGACATAATAGAGTGTTGATTATGGCCACAAAGTTGTTTCTCAAGTTAATGAATTTTTTTGTTTGTTTAAAGGCACACATTAAGTTTACGGACCATAGGGACATACAGAGTCTACTTCACCATTTCTAATATCTAATTCAGTATTGTGAAATTATATCTGTTACCACTGTGAAAAAAAAAATCCATGCCATCCATGTTGTTGCAAATGACAGTATTATATTCTGTTATATACACATACCTGCTTCTTTACCCATTCATCCATTGATGTGTATTTAGATTGTTCCCATATCTTGGCTATTGTGAATAATGTGATAACAAACATGGGAGTGCAACTATCTCTTTGAGATCCTGACTTAAATTCCTTTGTATATAGACTCAAAGTGAGATTGCTAGATCACATGATAGTAGTTCTAGTTTCAACTTTGAGCAACCTGCATATCGTTTTCCACAGTGGCTGTCCAATTTTGCATTCCCCCAATAGTATACAACGCTTCTCTTTTCTCCACATCCTTGCTAACACTTGTTAGGATGGCTATTATAAAAAAGAATAGAAAGTGTGAAATACTATCTCATTGTGGTTTTGATTTACATTACCCTGATAATTAGTGATGTTAATCACCTTTTCATATACCTGTTGGCCATTTATTTGTCTTTGGAGAAATGTCTGTTCAGGTCCTTTGCCCATTTTTTTAATTTATTTTTT
>NW_012152063.1:4418192-4418481 GCF_000956105.1 Propithecus coquereli
AATGGTATTTCTATTTTTAGTTCTTTGAGATATCTCCAAATTACTTTCCACAGGGCGTGTACCAATTTGCAGTCCCACCGGCGGTGTAAGAGTGTTCCTATCTCTCCACATCCACGCCAGTATTTGTTGTTATGGGACTTTTTGATAAAGGCCATTCTCACTGGAGTTAGGTGATATCTCATTGTGGTTTTGATTTGCATTTCCCTGATGATTAGAGATATTGAGCACCTTTTTTATGTTTTCTGGCCACTACTAGGCATCTACCCAAAGGAAAAAAAGGCATTCTATG
>NW_012152063.1:4421496-4421970 GCF_000956105.1 Propithecus coquereli
TATATTATCTTTAAAGTATAGTGAAATAGAGATGAAATTTTAGTTTGCATTAGCATGCTTATAATTTATGTTTGCCAGTAAAAGAATAAACATCTAGTACTAGTTTCTTGATTTAAATTCTGATAGTAAATTAGGAGTTTCCTTTTTACCTCTTGAAGGTATATAAAGTGAGTTAACATGTAACTGATACTAACACAACTCCTCTGAAGTAGGTTAGTCTTTAAAGTTGATTTTAAAGGATGAATTACAACAAATTGATGATAAAAACTCTGTATTAATTCAAATGGAATAATATAACATCAGAAAAATAGAATAACTGTTTTATGTATTTTCTTTAATTTTAACTATGTGTACTCAAGGCAGTAGTTGGCCCTAAGTGGTTGGTTATTGCAACCTATCTCTTCATTTTTCTCCTGTATTGTGTTACTCATTCTCAAGCATTCTCTCAAGTATAATCATCTTAAGGTTAAGATA
>NW_012152063.1:4422020-4424169 GCF_000956105.1 Propithecus coquereli
GGCTGCGATATTCATACTGAGGAAGATGGTTCTTCACTTTGTGGGATTCTCTGGCACTGGACATTTATCATTCCTGGCCTGGCTTGAGGGTTGGTCTGATTGGAAATAATTGCTCTAGAGCAGGGTTGTCAAGCTTTTTCTATAAAGGTTGAGATAGTAAAATGTTTTGGTTTTGTGCACTATATGATCTGTGTTATGACTATTCTACAATTATAAGGATGAAGGCAACCATGGATAGTATGTAAACAATTGGGCATAATTGTGTTCTGATAAAACTTTGTTTACAAAAATAGGAGGCGGGTCGGCCATTTTTGTCCCATGCACCATAGTGTGCTGACCCCTGCTGTAGATAGAAGATCAATGCACTTGATTCTTCATTCAGAGTTGCTTCCTGCAGGTCATTCTGTTCAAGCCTTTCTGATATTTTACAAACTTTGGCTTGCCCCAGTATTTTCAGACATTCCTCAAACTTAAGGTTCCATTTTATTACTCTATTCCAAGCTTCAATTGGTTATACTCTGGTGATATCATATGGATAGAATCTATGCAACTAAATCAGCATAAGAAGATGCAATAATTTTAGAAGAAATCTAATGTCACATCAAAGAGAAATGTCGCTTTCTACTTAATCATTACAATTGCAGTCTACAATATGAAAAAGAAAATCAGTGTGCATTTTTCCTTTTGATAGACCTAATGCCAATAAATGTAAGCCCTGTATTCCCAGTCCTTCTATTTGCATTGTGCACATGGATCAAGTATGGAATTACCTAGAGAAATTCAAATAAAATAGGAGACCTTTGGGTCATGGCAATAGTGCATCTCCTTGCCCCAGGAGAAAGCAAATATGACTTACATTCAGATTGGCTAGGTGGGAATTCATCCAGCTTTTATATTCCTGTGATCATTTGGCACACTATTTTAACATTGTAATAACTTTATCCATGGAGTTGAAGAATATAAGTCCCAAGGGTTAATTATAAGCAGAGTTGTCCTTGGTAGAAAATGTCTTCCATTTCAATTATTTAAAAAGTACAGAATAATGTAATACAGCTTTCTGGAAGAACAGATAACGGTCAGGTGCTTTTTCCTGTACCCTAGGGAGAAAGTATGACTCTCTGTTGGAAAGCAAGCTTGGGGGTCGAGATGCCTGTTTTCCTCTCATTTATCATCACTTCATAGTGTGCTCCTTTGAAATTACTTTAACCTTTCCCATTTTAGGTGATGACTTTGCAAGAGCCTTACTCAGAGTTTTCAAGAGGCATTATTAACTGTTTTTAAGAGGAATTCTCTGTGATATTCCAAAGAATTTTGGTCTTTTTTTTCTTTATATCTACTTATATGGTTTCCTCTCTCTTCTCAGGTTTTGATTATTTTTTCTAAGCACTAAGTGGAAAAAATATATAATTTTTATTTTATGAAATATCCTATGGAACAAAGAGAAAATGGACAACTGAACAAAAGTTAATTTTGGAAGGCTAGCTGGATTTTCTTTTGGCTGTAAATGATTGCTCTTTATGGGTTCATGGTTTCTGGGGAATTTGGCTGAGGTACGAGTCCTGTTTCTTGATACTATTTATGTGGTCTTGATGCACACATGTGTGAAACATTATAAAAAGAATTCTCCATTTGGAATTGAGAACAAAGGAAAATTACCAAGAAAGTAGATAAGGAAACTGGAGCTCCCATTGGTGAGTCCTGGACAATATAACCAAGCCTGTATCTCCGTGCTTTTTAGGCATCGGCCTTTTGGGAAAGCCTCCCATCCTAAGCAACCCAGCACGATCATGGTTCAACTAGCATTTCTGATTTGATCAAAGCTTGTCTGTAAATGGAAAAAATCTGAATCCATATACTAATTTATGTGCCATACCTGATGGCTTCCTAGACCTTAAGGCTGGTTGTTCTTGTTGATCGATGAGAAACAGTAAATTTAGAGCATTTCTCTTTTATCTCTCATAACTTTGTAAAAACCCCTCAAAATGTATGGCAGGTATCAGGATATGGAGGCAGAGAGGAAGTAGTCAAGCTTTCAGGAATGGAGCTATATAAAGTCAAAGCATTAATATTATTATAGAAACACATTTTCCCATTAACCTTCACTTCCATACCAACAAATATCCTCTAAAAGGCTTATTTTATCTTTGAT
>NW_012152063.1:4424219-4426077 GCF_000956105.1 Propithecus coquereli
TTAATATAGAAAAACAGAAAAAAATTTTAAGTCCCAACTCCTTCCAGAGAAAACAACACATGCTTCCTTCACTACAAGCAAATTTGGCTCCAGCTCATGTTTCGAAAATTGTAGTTCATTCTTCTTTCTTTAACAAATGCCGAATTCATTCTGTTGAAAATTTCTGCCTATAGAACATTTCTGAACTGTATTGAATATGTTTAAATTTAATAATAGCAGTAACTATAATGAGCTCATGGAGAGATGTTAAATGCATTTTCTGTTTGATCATCAAAAAGTACAGATGAAACTGAGTCTTCATATGATCAAGAAATTATTTGCCAATGGTCATAAAATTAAAGAAAGAGCCAAGCCTTAATTAGAGGTATTTTGATGCAAAATTGAGTGATACTAGAGTTTCTCCAAAAGAGAATTTTAACAGTCAACATAAGTGAAAAAACTTACTTAACTAGGACACTGGTTATTTTTTAACCCAGGTTATATTAATATCGTTCCTTTCTTGATATTTCTGTTGAGAAAAATGATTGTAGGTGAGGTAAAAAGTTTTCTCTAATTCAGCATATAATTTTTATTTCTCTCCTTCATAACGTAACATACTGATTTGTCAATAATTAAATTCTGAAACTTCAAAATTATTTACTAGAAGTTGCTTGACATATTTTAGGGATGTAAGGATAACTTGTAAAATAAAGTATACATCAAATATAAAGTTAATGTCTTATAGAAGCATAACAATTACAGAGCATAATTCATAACTGTTCAGGTAAACAATCTTCACATAGTGAACACACCCATGTTACTGCACTCGATGAAGAAAGAATGTTACCAACATCCCAGAAGCCCATCATCACAATAGATTACTTTTGCCTGTTTTTGAACACTATGAACATGAAATGACAGAGGTTGTACTCTTCCATCTGGCCGGCATGTTTTGTCTAACATGATTGTGGAACAGAAAATTGTTGCATTTAGCAAAAGTTTCTTATTTCTACATAGAAATCTCTTCAATAGATATGCTATAATTTACTTATTCATTTTGATAGAGATTATTTAGTTTTTGGTTATTAACAGTGTTATTATGAACTTTCCTGTGCATGCAATTCGGTGCAAATGGGTAACTAAATATATATGGGATAGACAGCAAGGAGTGAAATTATGGGGTTATGATGCATATGTGTGAACTGTTTTAGTAGACAGACACTGTCAAAGAGTTTTCTATACTGTTTGTGCTAATATTCACTGTTCACAAATAGTGGATGAGAGTTCAAGTTGCTCTGCAACCTTGACAACACTTAGTACTGTTAATCTTTAATCTTAGCCATGTTAATAAATGCATGATGGTATTGCATTAGTTTTAATTGGTGTCTTCCTGATAATTACTGAACATGGCTTTTAACATATTTGTCATTCGGATACCATTTTTTTTAATAGACATACCAATTCAAATTTCAATAGCTTCTGTGCAGAGCCATTGCAACAGACAACAGGTACAGTGGGGATTGGGCGGCAGTTAAAGACATCCTGAACTCTCAGGTGCACCGAGCCAGGTCTGCACCAGGCTGAGGAGGGAGGGAACTGACTTGTGGCTTCCTTGAGCCCAACTGTACCTGGTGATTTGAAGCTAAGCACTTCTCCCCTAGATTGCAATGGGATGTAAGCACGGGAATTGACCACGGTGCAGCAGCCTCCGACCTGAGAGGCTTGGGGCAACCACCTTGGCAGGCTCTGGGGTGGGGAGTGGAGACCTCCACAGTCCCTGGGCCACCAGAACCAACACCTCCCTGCCTGACTCAGCATCGGTGGGGGCTTGGGCCTGTAGAACAACCTGTCACTTGCTCGGCGCTAACTCCGCCCTCCA
>NW_012152063.1:4426127-4427339 GCF_000956105.1 Propithecus coquereli
TTCTTCCCTTGGCTTAGGCAATATTGCATTGTTTTGTCTGAGTTCTAGTAATTATTGCATCATAAGCAAAATCAGATGAAATTATTAACATTTTAATTCTTATACTAGCCAAGCCTATTTTGACATTTATAAAGAAAATATTGGTATAAATCTCCTTCAGTATTAAACTGTAAATTAACTTGAATATACATGAAGAAAGGAGATTCACACTCTTCATTGCAGGAAGTCAAATACTGGAACTCAAGTTAACCTATGATCTTCAGCACATCAATAAAAGTGAGAAGTCTCCTCTATATATGTAATATCACCTCGTTTTCTGTTTATAGGGTGGTTGATTGCACAAAGAGAATTTTCACCGATAACCTTTAATGACTAAATGATTTTGTATCCTAGGATCCACGAGAGTGATGTGGAATTATCAAACTTTAAAATAAACCTGAGAAACCTGGACCCTCCAATCATTAACGATATATAATTGTATTTGAGAAAGTTTTCCTCGAGTGTAGTTATTGTCACAGAACCTCATATTTGGCACAGTTGTGTTCAGTTTATATTTCTTTGTAAAATGGCTTACTTAAAAATATTAAGCTTGAAAAATTATCTTGTTTACAGCATTTGAAGAACCAGGATAAGAAATATTGTAAACTTAATTTGTATATTGGATGGAAAAGATGGATAGAATCCCATTATAGGAAAACAAGTAAACTAGATTGTCACCTTAAGAGATTTCTTATGGAGGATTTATTCTTTAGCTTGTTATGATTTTAC
Organism: Propithecus coquereli; assembly: GCF_000956105.1. Taxonomy (NCBI): domain Eukaryota; kingdom Metazoa; phylum Chordata; class Mammalia; order Primates; family Indriidae; genus Propithecus; species Propithecus coquereli. Next base: position 4,426,896 of record NW_012152063.1, read on the forward strand.
TTTTATAGAAGCAGCTGTACTTGTTATCACACTCTGCCACATCATCAGTCATCTAGCTACTGCAAAGAATTCCCCCAAGCAGCACAGGACATTCATGAGTTTATATTACTGCCATAAATTTTAGAGCTGTAAGTTTTTATACAAATAATCCCATGTCTCTTGTATACATTTCACCAATCAGTTAATAACATGATCTCTACCAGGGGATTTCTGGAATGTTTCTATCTTTTAAAAACAATGGCCAAGAGTACATTTTTACATAGGCTAAAAATCTTCTAAATGAAATTGGGCAATCTGAGGACATCTATATGATGAGAAAATATGCTTTTTCTTAATTCTACAATTTAACCTGGTGAGCCATTTCTTTGGCTGAATGATGTGAAAGCAGTATTTATAGAAGGCATAATAAGGTTAGTTATGTTTTAAAAAATAAAAAATGGAGTG
>NW_012152063.1:4429219-4430554 GCF_000956105.1 Propithecus coquereli
AAAAAGAATTATACACCATGACCAAGTGGGATTTATCCCAAGTATACAAGGCTGGTTCAACTTTTCAAAATCAATTGATCTATTTCATCAACAGGCTAAAAAGAAAAACCACATTCATATCTATAGATGCAGAAAAAAGCATTTGACAACATTCATCCATTCATGATAAAAATTCCCAGTAAACTATAAATAGCAGTAAACTTTTTCAATTCAATAAAGAACATCAACCAAACCAAACCAAACCAAACAAAAAAACAGCTTATATCATAATTAAAGGGTGAGAAAACAGAAGCTTTCCCACTAAAATAAGGGATAAGGCAAGGGTGATCCCTCTCTTTACAGCTTTGCAACACTGTAATCAAAGTCCTAGCTAATGCAATAAGAAAAGAAAAGGAAACAAAAAGTGTACAGATTGGGAAGAAGAAAAACAACTTTCTTTTTTCATAGATGACATGATCTTCTATGTAAAAAACCTGAAAGAATTAACAACAAAAAAAAACCCTAGAACTAATAAGCAATTATAGCAAGGTTACTGCATGCAAGGTTAATACACAAGTCAATCATTTCCCTATACACCAGCAATGAACAAGTAGAATCTTAAATTAAAAACATTACCATTTACATTAGTAACCCCCCAAAACAGTACTTAGAAATAAATCTAACAAAATGTATATAAGATCTACTATGAGGAAAATGACAAATCTTAGTGAAATCAACAAAATAACTAATGGACAGATATTCCATGTTTATGGGTAAAAAGATTCAATATTGTGAAGATCTAAGTTCTTTTCAACTTGATCTACAGATTCAATGGAATCCCAATTAAAATCCCAGAAAGTTATTTTGCAGATAATGACGAACCAATTATAACATTTAATTGGAGATGGGAAACATTCAGAATACTAAACATAATACAGAAGGAGAAGGACAAAGTTGGAGGACTGACACTATATGACTTCAAGACTTACTATAAAACTACAGTTATCGATAGAATATGGAATTGTTGAAAGAATAGACAAATAGACTAATTGAACAAAATAGTCCAATAAATACAACCAATTGATCTTTGACAAAGGAGCAAAGGAAATACAACACGGCAAGATTTTTTTTTTCATAAAATGCCACTGGAATAACTGGATATCCACATGCAAAAAAATTCTAGACACAGGCTTTACATCTTCCTAAAAAACTAACCAGAATGAATATTAACCTAAATATAGAATACAAACCATAAAAGTCTTAGAAGATAACATAGAAGAAAATCTAGATAACTTTGGATATGGTGATGACTTTTTAGATATAACACCAAAGGCACAATTCATGAAAAAACAGAAG
>NW_012152063.1:4430604-4432964 GCF_000956105.1 Propithecus coquereli
AAATAATATTTCGAGTGGAGATATAGGATAAAAATATTATCTCTACTCGGCAACTCATTTATTTATTCTTTCCTCACATACTGAGGACATACTACACCTGGGCAACGTGCCACAATCATTCTGTATTCAGCAGCTTTGACTTGTGCCTAAGGAAAATGAGAAATCCTCAAATTCTCCTTTCCTGTAAGTAATACAAGAACAGCTGACTTCTAAGGCTTATTGGTCTAAGACCTTGAATCTGCATGATTCATTGCAATGAAACATTTTTAGAAATCTCTCTACCTAACTTTCCCTTGTTGGAGTTGATGCTTGGGGAAAGGAGTAGTTTCTACTCTCACAACTGTGTGTACTCATGTGATAACCTGGCAGCTTATACACCCTGTCACTGAAATTTCATTATTCTTATATGATTTAACGTATTTTTAGTTGTCTTTTTACCAGCAGCAGCAATAGTATCATAATTGACACGAACGGCTGGTAGCGTACGTGCTCATGACTTAAAGGACTCTATTGTTAAGTTTGAAGGTTCAGTATAAAATACATATATTTATGTATATAAAAAGACTCCATCCTTAAAAGCTAGCTGCTTGAATTCTAAAATGAGAATCCAGGTTTATGAAATTGAACCAAAAATATCCAAGTTTGTACCTTCCCTGGAGGCAAGTCTGTGGCGCAATTGCCCTTCCCCCACTTGAGCATTTCAGTGGCAGCCCATGGCCATTCTGGGAGCCCAGCACAAGGTGTTCTGAGGTTTCCTCTGCCATCTCTGCTGCAGCCAAACCAGGGAGGGAGCTGGGAATCCAAGCTCTTTTATGCACCCCAAAGACTAAAACTAATATTGCCACTGAGGGAGGGCAGGGTGAGCAGTCCTCACCCCTAGCTACCTTGCCTCTATGGAGGCAAGCCTATGGAACTACTGCCCCTCCACCAGCTGAGCATTTAAGCAGCAGCCCTCAACCATTCCAGGAGCCCAGCACACAGTTTGAGCTGCCTCCATCACCTCTGCTGCTGCAAGGCCTGGAATGGACTAGGGAATCTGGATGCTTTCTACTCCCAAAGGACAGAGACCACTGTCAATCCTGAAGGAGGGATGTGCGAGTGGCTTTTATGCCCCACAGCTGCCTGCCTCTGCTAATCTTGCTGAGAGGTACCCATGCTGCCTGGTGGTAGGCTTGCAGTGCATCTACTGCCCTTCCCCTGCCTCAGTAGACTTCCTTCTGGAGGACCAGGAGATCACCCCTTCCATCCCTACCAAAACCAGTGCCTGAGCCCAGGGAAGCCAGAGAACAAGTTTGCCAGCCTGATCTCAGTTTGGTCCCCCAGGACTCAAGCATGTAATCGTGGGGCCTGAGAACTGGGGATTACCCAACATAGTTCACCATTACTGGCACCTGAACACTCGCCCTGCGGTCTGAGGTCTGGTGAACCTAAATTGCCAGCAACACCACAGTGGGTACACACCTATACGAAATGAAAGGTAGTGCATCTCTCCCTGCCTATACAGAGCAGCAATGTTCCCTGCAGAGGAGAACAGGTGAGCCACAAAGCTATCTCTTTTGAGCTGAGGGAAGATGTTCTGCTCCAAAACCATTTAGTAAGACAGCCATCAGAAAGGCATTTTTTTCCCCTACAGATCTCAGCAACAGTGTATCCTGGAGATAGATGACATGGTTTGATTGAACTCATGAACTCAAAATCATGAACCTCAGGAAGGGAAAGTAGATTACTTTTGTATCACAAATTAGCCCATTGCCTAAGACAACAAAGAAACTTTTGCAGTAAACAAAATTCAGACACCTACCCATGGGGCTTCTACTACAGCTGGTTCTTACCCATAGGTACCACTTACTGGCCCCTGGAGGTGGAAACATACAACCTAATTTAATACCTGCTGCCAGAAAGGCACAGTGTTGGAAAATGAGATAAGCTTCCTGACAGCTCTGCAATTCTAGTACTGTAGAAGGTGTTGAGCCTAGTCACATACCCAGTGCATACCTACTATAATCAGTCTGAAAAAGCCACTGCCAAACACAAAAACTAATACCACCACCGAGGGAGGGTAGGGTGAATCAGTCCTCACCAGCAGCCATATATAACCTAGGAACTCCAACAGAGACTTGTCCTTCTGAAAGCACCCAAAATCGAAGTCGGACAACAAAATACAACATACAACATGCTCACGCCCTCCATGGGGAAAAATAAAATTAAAAAACAAAAACATAAAGTCCCATCAAAATAAAAGTAAATTCAAAAATAAGAAGTGACAGTTTCTCCAGATAAGAAGAAACCACCATAAGAACTCCAGAAGTATGAAAAAGCAGGCTGTCTTGACGTTCTTTATCAATGGATTCCAACAAGAA
>NW_012152063.1:4445304-4447704 GCF_000956105.1 Propithecus coquereli
TATATTTTGGGAGTATTCACTATTAAGATAAGTGTAAGTGATACCACTTCTGAATTACAACCAATAGAATTTTCTATGTAGCATTGAGACCATTTCAGGGAGATATTGAGTTTTACATAGCTTGGAACACAGTGGGAAGCATCGACAGTACAGGCCCGTGTCATGCCGCATCTCAGTTACTGAGCTTTCTTCTCAAAGTCAGAGTTTATCACACATTTTTTTTTATGTGACACCCTGACCCCCCGGTAGAAATTTTTTTTCTGGAATATTCTGTGTCTGGTTTCCAGTATTAATAATTTAGGCCTGAGGAAGGCTAATCAAAACAAACTTGCTCTGGGACATATTTGCAAGATAGAGAAAAAGTATTGAACCAGGGGGCCAGGAGATCTGGATTCCGGTACCAATTCTGCCTCCGTGTGAAATTTTGGCTCAATTAATCTTTCTTAGCCTTAAAATATGAGCTGTAAACAATGTTTTTAATGAATTCTAAGGCACTTTCTGGTTGTCGTATATTCTGATACCAAATTCCTTGAAATCCTTCAATCATGACATATGAGTTAATTTAGGTGCCATGTCCCTTCTTCCATAGCCAGGCTCTTTCTTTCCCTAGGATCCCAGGTGATATACTGACAAGTGCTTAATTTTTTTTTAATCTGCTGAATGATTATGCCAGAATAATAAACTAATCGCTCTTCCCAATTACTGATGCCACTAACAGTCATCCTTTCTTTAATCATAACAAGAGGTAATTAATCTAAAATATTAAATAATGTAAAATTATTTTTTCAGTGAGTAGTGGCAATATTTTTAGATATATATGTTATTATGTGTGTTTGATAGATGAGAATATATTTTGAACAGAATAATAAAGCCACAGTATAAAGATCTAGCACAGAAGAACTAGAAAGGAGCCCACTTCCACAATCTAATTCCAAACTCAAACTTGTTCTATAATTGCCTCCAGGAAGAAAATAAAGTATTTGAAGTTCTATCTTCTCCTGATTCTTCTCTGCAACATAAAACCTATGCCGTTGTTTGGGAATCTCTGTACTCAGAGAAAATAGGACATATGTCAATAAAACAAATAGTTCACAGAAGTGTTTTTGGAGTGTCACATAAGATAACCCAAGATGTAAGATAACTTGTCTATTGATATGTGAGGATTTACCATAAGTCAGAGGAAAATAATTTTAATCAATTCATATTTTCATTTATTTGTTAATTTATTTAACTAACATCTACTGATCTTCACTAGCCCCCCTTCTGCTTAGTGCTAGGGCCAATTCAATAATGAAGAACACTCAACGACTGTCTTACGTGAGCATACAATTGACAAGAGAAGATGAATTGTGTTCACTGTGAGAATTATTCAGGTCATCATGAGGTAGATGCCAGAAGAATTATAATTTTTTCTTATCTTGGCTGTGATGGTAAGTCTTCATTGGAAAAACACCATTTTTTTTTTTTGATGTGTAAAGCTGCATCTCAGTGATTTATCACATTTCCCTAAATAAGTTAGGACACTAATAATAAATGCTATTAATTCTTATGTACTTATAAAGTAGGAAAATGTGTTATTACCTTAATTTTATATGTAAATCTAGGAATATTGGAAAAATATCATAACAGTAGAGATGACAGATTTTTTATCTTCTCAAATCTCTACATAGAAACAAGTAACTAGATAACAAACTCAAAAATCCATGTACATTTATAATAAAACTAGGTGATAAGGTTTTTTTTTTACAAATTGCCAAATACAAGCAGGTGTTGATAACCCACCAAACCCATAAGACCTTCATGATATCAGCTTCTGCATGGGAGAAAGCAGAAAGAAGCAACAAGGTGGGTAATAATGCTGAGAAGAGGAGAACCACATAATAGCCAAATTCCTGCATTTCTTGACATGTTTACATCTGAGAGAAAACCTTAATTACAATTCATGATGTAATTATAATGGAGGGAAAAAATATGCTGAGTTTAGGTCAAGAACTAAATGATCCTTTTCCGTACTAAGAAGTTAAATTATAGCAGAAATGAAGAAAATGCTTAACAGTATTGTGTTGTTTGAAAATATTGAAACAAATGCCAGCTAAAAGAGTTGAAAGCAGAAATTGGGTTAATACAAAGTCATACAGGAACTGCTATTTTTCCTTATAGTATCTACAGTTCTAGTTGATTATTTGAATCATGTATAATTATTTTAAAAATGTAGTAATAGTATTGGCAAGAAAGTAAAAAATATTTCTGTGATCCACATGAAAATTGAATAAATTTTTGAGTAACATTTGATTGTATTTTAATGTTAATATAGAAAAACAGAAAAAAATTTTAAGTCCCAACTCCTTCCAGAGAAAACAACACATGCTTCCTTCACTACAAGCAAATTTGGCTCCAGCT
>NW_012152063.1:4449564-4457602 GCF_000956105.1 Propithecus coquereli
TTGACTGTGCTCGGAAGCTCTGCTTCTGGCTTCTCCCCAGGCCCAGCTCTGAGGCTTTCATGCGGGAGCCTAAGACTCTGCCTCTGTGCCTTGAGAAACTCGCCAGGCCCGAAACTTCATCGACAAGTCTCCAGCACATGTCACCACTCGCCGAAATTAATTCATGATGGATAACAGACTTAAAGCCTAAGTCATGAAACTAACTATAAGAATTCTAGAAGAAAGTGTTGGAAAAACTCTTATAGGCCTGCACAAAGAATTTATGAAGACCCCAAAAGCAATCACAGCAATAATGAAAATAAGTAAATGGCACTTGATGAAATTAAAAAGCTTCTGCACAGCCAAGGAAACAATCAATACAGTGAATACACCTGCAGAATACAACCTACAGAATGGGAGAAAATATTTGCATGCTGTACATCCAATAAAGTACTGATAACCGGAATCTACAAAGAACTCAAGCACATCAGAAAGAAAACATCGAACAACCCCATCAAAAAGTGGGCAAAAGACAAGAACAGAAGCTTTTAAAAAGACAATAAATGGCCAATAAACATGAAAAAATGGTCAACATCGCTAATTATCAGGGAAATCAAAATCAAAACCACATGAGATATCACCTAACTCCTGGGAGAATGGCATTTATCAAAAAGTCCCTAAACAACAGATGCTGGTATGGATATGGAAAAAAAGGAACACTTAACACACTGTCGGTGGGACTACAAACTAGTATAACCTCTATGGATAACGGTATGGAGATTTCTCAAAGAACTAAAGGTAGACTTACCATTTGATCCAGCAATCCCACTATTGGGTATTTACCCAAAGGAAAAAAAGTCATTTTATCAAAAAGACACTTGCATTTTAATGTTTATTGCAGCACAATTCACAGTTGCAAAGATGTGGAATGAACCCAAGTGCCCATCAATAAATGAGTAGATTAATAAAATGTGGTATATGTATACCACGGAATACTACTCAGCCATAAAAAATGAAGAACTAATACCTTTTGTAACAACCTGGACGGAACTGGAAACCATTCTTATAAGTGAAGTATTGCTAGAATAAAAAAACACCACATGCATTCACTTTCAGGTTGGAACTAATCAATCAACACTTATGTACATATATGGAATAACAACTCAATGGAAGTCAAGCAGATGGGTAAATTCACGCCTAATGGGTACAGTGTCCACTATCTGGGTGATGGGCACACTTATAACTTTGACTCAAACTGTACAAAAGCAATCCATGTTACCAAAATGTTTGTACCCCCATTATATTCTGAAATAAAAGAAACAAACAAAAATTTGAAAGGAGAATGGCCTTATTATATTCACCCATACATTTATCTGTTCCATTGCTCTTTCTTCCTGATTTCTTTCTATTGTTACTTTTTTTTAAAAAAAAAGAACTTTCTGCAGCAGTTCTTTTCTTGCAGGTTTTCTGGTATCAGACTCTCTTTTCCTTAATGAAAAGGTCTTAATTTCACTTTTCATGGATATAAGATTCTGAGTTGGTAGGGGTTTTTCAGCACTTGGAAAATGTTGTGCCACTTTTACCTGGCTCCCATGGTTTCTAAAGAGAAATCTGTCACCAGTCAGTCTGTTGTTGTTTTATAAGTAATACATTGTTTTTCTCAGGATGATTTTAAGATTCTTTGGTTTTGGTTTTCAGAATTTTAGTTTTGATAGAATGGGTTGTTTTGTTTCTATCCTCTTTGAGCTTCATTGAGCCTCTCTGTTCTAGAATTCGGTGTGTTTCACCAAATTTGAGACATTTTCATCCTTTATTTTGTCAATTTTTTTTTCTTCAAACTCCTCTCTTTCTGGGACCATGATGAGATGGAGGTAAGATCTTTTGTTTTTGTCCCACATGTACCCAATGCTCTATTCATTTCTTTTTTTATTATTCATTTCTTTTTAATCTATCTTCTATCACTCAGACAATTTTTAATGATATATATTCAAGTTTACTGTTTCTGTCCCCTGTTCTCTCATTGTGTCTTTTGATTGTCCCACCTTATTTGAGTTAATGTTTCTTGCTATGATGAGTTATTTTTTAATTGTATTTTGAACATTTTGGTTATTGTAAGACTCCTATTTAAATATCATTATGTAAAGCTAGATGGTAGTCAGAGCTGTGTTCACACACATATCCTTGCAGATACCCATTAGCATGAGGGGAGCTGCCTCCTTACTGCTTGTGTGGGATGGTAGTTAGGCTCTCCTGAGACAGCCTCTGTAGATGCCCACTGGTAAGGAAGGAAGCTGTTTCCTTGCCACCATCTTGAGATGGTAGCCAGGTTCTGCTGACACACACAGCCTCTCACTAGTTAGGAGACATATCTGCTTTCTCGTTCTAGGGAGTGGAAGTAAGAGCTCCACTCAGACAGTTGGAGTGCTGGTAGTTGTGTACAGTGGCATCACAGACAGATAGTGTAGTGTTTAGTTTCATGATGTTTGGCAAGAACAGGGCTAGTGAAGTCAATTTTTTTTTGTCCTACAGGGCTGTTCCTCTCCTAGAGGAACCAGGACTAAAATATCATAACTTGCTTTGTGTGTGTGTGTATGGTTGTTTGTCTTTTATTTTTTCAGTTCTTATTGGTTTTTCTAGGTGGCAAAAGCTTTATCACCCAGACTGGTATACATGGAGGGAAAAAACAAACCAACAGACAATAAGCAATCAAACACAGAAAAGGGAATTAAACCCCTAGTCCTGAGTTCTCAAGACATTCTGCCTTTTTCTTTTTTTCCACCTTTCATGGTCCTCTGACATTTGTTTCATTCATTGTGTTTAAGGTTTATCAGTGTAATAAGGAAGATGGAATAGGGTGAAATATCTCTCTTGCTCAGAACTAGAGGTAAGTTTCATTTTCTAATTTTTTGTTGCTGATATATAGAAACAGTTTTTTATGTTGACCCTTTTGATAATGATCTTGCTAAATTTACTTATAAATTCTAATACTCTTTTTATGTGGATTTTCTCCATTGAAATATGTTATTTATAAATAATGGAAGTTTTGTTTCTTCTGTTTATACATTCTTATTTATTCATTCATTTATTTTTACCTAATTTCACTAGAGTGCAGGGTTTAGTAAAAGTCTTTTGCCTAAATGTGAGGGGAAGTTTTACTAGAGCATAGTATTACCTATAGACTTTTGGTAGATATATCAAGCACAGTTAAAAAAATTTAAGCCATTCACATTTATTGAGAGGATTGATATTTGAGGTAGATTTCCGTTCATATTGTTGGGTGAATTCTTATTGTCGTGCTTTACTCCTTGAGCCATCGTGGAGTCCAGGTTCTAGACTTCAACTCTTGAGTGATTTTACTTTGGAGAGTGTCTATTGTGCAGTTCAGTGTGTAATGGAGGTGTGAGTACTTCCTGTAGGGCTGGTCTGGTCCTCACAAATTCCATCAGTGATTGCTTTTCTGGGAAGGTCTTTATTTCTACCTCGTAGATAAAGCTTAATTTTGCCAGGTAGAGAATTCTAGGTTGGCCATTATTCTGCTTTAGAGGATTAAGGATAGGCACCCTATCCCTTCTGGCTTGTAGAGTTTCAGTTGAGAAGTCTGAAGTTAGTCTGATAGGTTTTCCTTTGTAGGTTATTTGCTGTTCTTGTCTCACTGCTCGAAGGATTGCTTCTTTCATGTTTACTTTGATAAACCTAATAATTACATGATGTGGTGATTGCCTTTTCACATTGAGTCTCCCAGGAGTTCTGTGTGCTTCTTGTATCTGGATATCTAGATTTCTGGCCAGGCCAGGCATATTTTCCTCCAGCATTCCAAGAAATAAGTTTTCCAGCCCTCGTGTATTTTCTTCTTCTCTCTCCGGAATGTCAATGATTCTTATATTTGGCTTCTTTACATAATCCCACATTTCTTGTATGTTTTGATTTTGTCTCTTGTTTCTGTTTTCTTTTTTTTTTCTTCATCTGATTTGTTTAGCACATAGACATTATCTTCAAGGTCTGAGATTCTTTCCTCTGTGTGATCCATTCTGTTCTTGAGGCTTTCCACTGTGTTTTGAAGTTCCTTGAATGCCTCCTTCATTTCCAAGATTTCTGTTTGGTTTTTCCATAGTATTTCAATTTCTTCAGAGAATTTTTTATTAATTTTCTGTATTGTTCTTGTGGCTTCTTTATGTTGGGTTTCTATTTTCTCTTCAATTCCATTGAGTTTTCTTACAATCCATATTCGGAATTCTTCCTCTGTCAGTTTAATCATATCAAGTGAGTTGGTATCTATTGGTGGAGATGGAATGTTTTCTTTTGGAGGTGACTTTTCTTGCTGATCTTTCATGTTCCCTGTGATCTTTCGTTGATTCTTTCTCATTAGGCTACTTTGTCAAGAACTAGGGTTGCTGAGACTGGATTATGGCCTTATCTCCAAGTCCCTGAAGGAACGTTCCTTGACAGCGCTGGGGAGATATGTGCTGGTCCTGTATTGCCTCAGAGGTGTTTTAGCCTGTTGTGTTATCTCTGACCTGTTGTCTTCACCTCTTGCAAAAGGACATTAGTGAGTTTGGATCCTTTGCTTAAGCTCCCAGGTGGTGAGTCACTCGTGTGTGTGTGACTCCGCTGCCCCTCACTAGTTTGAGATGGAAGGCATTGTGTTGGGTTATGGGGTTACTCTTTCTTTTGTTGCTTGTAGTTTGCATGGAGGAGTCAATTATCAAGCTATTCCAATGCCTTTGTATGGGGCTCTAAACCCCCAAATGGAGTATTACAAGTGCCCTGGTTTGGGAAATGTCTTGTCACTCCCAAGGGTTACTTGAGCCCTGTTGGCACTTTAGGTGGGGTAAGAAGAGCAACAGGTACCTGCGAGCCTTAGAATGTATACTTCTGTGCTTGCTTGATCTGCTGCTAGGGGAGAGCTCTTTCGCCACACTTGCAAGGCAGCACCAGGTGGGGAGGGTGTCAGTTGATGCAATTGCTAAGGACCGTGGCCAGATTTTCCTTCCGAGACCACAAGCCCCGAAGCTGGCAGCGGCCTGGGCGCCAAGTGCAAGCCCTAGTGTTATGTTCTTATCAGATGATCAAAACCAGCCTGCTGGACCAAATCAACAATATATCCCCTTTTGCTTAGTTCCAAGGCCCCACAGATTCACACCAGTCGCACTGAGAAAGTGGCTTTTCTCCCTTCTCCCTGCCTCCGAAGGATGAGTCTGCCCTGCCAGCTGGGGAAGGGACATTGCCTGAGACCGCTGCATGTCCCAGCCCAGAAAACATCTTCTCTCATCTCTCCCCTTCTCCAAGGGCCAGGTCTGCCCTGTCAGAGGGGAAGTCAAGCCACCAGGCTGAGGGAGGGGCGCTGCCTGAGGCTGCAGTGCATCTCAGTCCAGAAGGCGGCCTTCCTTGCTACTCCACCCCTCCAAGGGCGGGGGCTGTCCCCTTGGCGAGAAACACAAGCGTCTGGGCCGGCAGCAGAGGGCCGCCCCAGGCCGCCATGGCACTCAGCCTAGAAAGCAGCTTCTCTTGTTACTCTGCCCCTTCAAGGGTGGAATTTGTCCTGCCAGCATGAAAAGGCTTTGTTGGGGAAGGAATGTTCAGAAAGCGGCTTCTCTCCTTATTCCCCTCTTCCAAGGGCAGGGCCAGCTCCACCCGGCAGGGACAGTGGCGCTGCCTGAGTCCGTAGCCTGGGCTTGCCCTGCTGGGCTGGCAAAGGGGCGGTGCCAAGATTGGAAACGCGTCACAGCGTTTTTAGGCTATGGACCCCCAAAATGGCGGCTTCCCACCCACAGAGAGCCAGCGCTGGAGGTGCCTGCTGGCGGGGAGTGAGTGCTGCGTTTGGCAGGCTGTCTCAAGGAGCTGCCGGCTGTCCCCACTGCTTCCCTGATGCACCATCCCACGTCAGTCCAGTGTGGGGTCCCCTACTATCTGTCCCACCCTGCGCCAGCCAAATCAGTTTCCAAGGGCAGAGCCTGCCTTTCAGCGTTCACCTCCCTTGTTCCGGTCCCGCTGACCGCCAGAGGCGAGGTGCCTGTCTCCAAACTCCTTCCTGTGACCCGGGAAGTGTCCACTCAGACCAGTCCCTCCCCGACCCAGTGCGGACCCAGCACACAGCACTGGAGAGTTCAAAATGTTTCCCGCTTTTGTCTCTTCTCCACACAGCCTGTCATCCCGTGCCACAACTTTGCACTGACTTCAGGCAGTTCCCTGCCTGAGTGGATGTGGAGGTCGGTGGACCCTCCTCCTGTGGGTCAGGTCACCCTGCCCTGGCCGGCTCACAGGCGCGGCTGTCCCAGGCTCTATTCCCTATTTTCTATCTCGCACTCTCCAGACTATGTGGTCGATTCTCCAATTTACCTCTTTTTTTTTTTTTTTTCCCAGTGCTGCTTGTCCCGCGCTGCCTCTCTGCAGATTCACGATGCTGTTCCTGTGGGAGAGCGATCCACTCGTGTGTAGCTGTCCTCGTTCTTCACCTCCTACTCTGGGAGCAGAAAGCCAGGAGGTCACCACTAATCCGCCATTTTCTCCTCTCTCCTCATCCATGGAAAAATTGTCTTTCATGAAACTGAGGAACTGGGGGCGGGGTACACAGCAGGAGGTGAGTGGCGGGTAAGTTAGAAAAGCTTCATTTGTGTTTACAGCTGTTCCCCATCACTTGCATCACTGCCTGATTATTTGTCTCATCAGTAATTATCAGTCAAATGCTATATATTCTGTATAAAACATTATGGGTGGTTAGATTATTTTAACCATCTTCAAAGAAAGGTTAGCCTTCCTCTGATAGGGTAAAGTTAATTTGTAGACTTTGTAAGGCTTGATCTATCTCTGTTTCATCTCCACACCAGGCATAGCCCCCCATCATTCCTAACTAGCAGCCTGGGATGTCAGCTAGTGGTTGAATTTCTTGGTGGGTATTGACCTCCTATGTTAATCTCCTCAGTACTATGAGACTGATGAAAATTCCATTCCACTATTTATCAAATATCTGTTAGTCTTCTGAGCCTTTTTTCTTTTTCCTTCCCATTATCCTGTTCTCAGTTAATACATTAAGTAACAGCTGAAGAGTTTGTCTAGTATTTTAAGGGGAAACCCATTGAGTGTTCAGTTCATATCTTTGATTATTTTCTCTCTGGGATCTTGGTATCCCAAGTACTGACTGCCTTGACAGATACAAAACCAATTTTTCCTTCAAGTTTTGCAGGATTTCCAAAACCTGCTGGCTTCTTCTTATTTTAGCAATGGTCCTCTGCCTGAATTCTCAGCCTTTCCAAGCTCCAAGAATATGCCAAGGGCAAAAGGAGGTAGAAAGTCTGCTCATCTCTCCCAATTTTCCTTCGGACATTAGCTCTTCTACTTCTGACTGCCTCATCACTTCTCTCGTATGTTCAAACTTTGTGTGTGTAGAGGGTGAGGGATGAAGGAGGGATGTTATTCAACTTTGCTAAGAGTTCTCAATGGGAATATTGTTTCCTGTTTACCAAAAATTATAACATCATAGGCAGAAGGGTTAGTTGAAATATTTATTTTTAATCTTAAGTTGGTATATATTTAAACCACATCTCTATCAAATTGTTTATTTTTGTTTGAGCAACTAATGAATAATGTTGACAAAGAAATTTTAGTTTGGACTTTTTAAATCTTTCACTTATGCTATTATAAATGAATTATTTATAATTACTGAGTTATTATATATCACATCGTTGTTCGATCACTACTTTGAGTAGTAGTTATGTGACTTTGGGCAATTTACTTATGTTCTCCTAGCCTTCGTTTTATCTGTTAAATAGATGTAAAAAGATTTAGCTCATAGATTGCTGTGAAGATTAAATTATTAAGATACCAAATACCTAGCCAAAGTTACTAGCTAATGAATTTTTTCCTTCCCATTATCCTGTTCTCAGTTAATGATATTAAGTAACAATGTATGACCTCATAGTCGATAATAGGGAGATGACAGGAAAATAAGGAACTTACAAATATGTAATTGAGATTTAACCAAAAGTACCAACATAATTATGGAATTCAGTTCAGTTAAATCAATTATTCCAAATTATATAAAATTATAAGAAATGGGATGAAG
>NW_012152063.1:4457652-4458748 GCF_000956105.1 Propithecus coquereli
CCAGAAGATATACAGATGGCACATAAGCGTATGAAAAGATGGTCCACAGGTCATCAAGGAAATGCAAATTAAAACAATAGGATACCATTGTACATCTATTAGAATAGCCAAAATCTGGAACACTAAACACCAAATGCTGTTGAGGATGGTGGAGCAACAACAACTGTCATTCATTGCGGGTGTAAATGCAAAATGGTACAGCCACTTTGGAAGACAGTTTGGCTGTTTCTCATAAAACTAAATATATCACACAATATAGCAGTCATGCTCTCTGTTATTTCCTTTGAGTAAATACCAAGGAAACCTTATGTCCACAAAAAAAACCTGCACATGGATGTTTGTAGCACCTTTATTTATAATTGCCAAAGCTTGGAAGCAGCAAAGATATCTTTCAGTAGGTAAATGAGTACATACCATATCAGAAAATAGAATATTATTCAATGCTAAAAAAAAAAAAAATTGAGCTATCAAACCATAAACAAAAATGGAGAAACCTTGAGTGTATGTTAATACGTGAAAGAAGCCATTCTGAAAAGTATATGTGAGGTATGATTCCAACTATGACATTCTGGAGAAGGCGAAACTATAGACACAATAGAAAAGATCAGTGGTTGCCAGGGTTCGAAGGATGGAGGAATAGGGATCAATAGGTATAGCACAGAGAATTTTTAGAGCACTGAAAATACTCCGCATGATACTATAATGGTGGATATATGTCTTTACACATTTGTGTAAACTCACAGAAAGTACAACACACATGTAAGCTATGAATATCGGGTGATTACGATGTATCAGTGCAGATCAATCAATTGTAATTTATGTACCACTCTGGCTGGTAATATTGATAATGAGGGATAAGGGGATATATTGGAAATGTCTGAATCTTTCTCTTAATTTTACTATGAAGTCTTTTAAAAAACTACAATTTGGTTGATTCCTATGTGATTTCTAAAACTAAAATGAATTGAAACATTTTAAGATTGTGTTAAGAAAAAAACATGATGAGGCATAGATTATTTCATTTGTACAGTATTTTAATATCACAAATTATCCAATTTAACAACATTAATATAGAGAATACTATTTTATCTGAGTC
>NW_012152063.1:4458798-4464378 GCF_000956105.1 Propithecus coquereli
GAAAAGAGATGCAAAAAATTCCTTGAAAACTCTTTAATGTTTTACCAAAGAAGATTGAGAAGTGCTATTTTCTGATGGGGTTCAGAGAAAACAGGCAACTTGTTATCAGTGTTTTATTGAATGTATAGCGTGCAAATATTTTCTCCCATTTTGTAGGTTGTCTATTAGCTCTAGTGATTGTTTCCTTGACTGTGCAGAAGCTTTTTAATTCGATCAGGTCCCATTTATTTATTTTTGCTGTTGCTGTGATTGCCTTTGGGGTCTTCTTCATAAATTCTTTGCCTAGGCCATGTCTATAAGAGTTTTTTCAACATTTTCTTCTAGAATTCTTATAGTTTCATGCCTTAGGTTTAAGTCCGTTGCCCATTGCGAGTTGATTTTTGTGAGTGGTGAGAGGTACGGATCCTGTTTCAGTCTTCCACATGTGGCTATCCAGTTTTCCCAGCACCATTTCTGGAATAGAGATTCTTTTCTTCATTGTATGTTTTTGTCTGCTTTGTCAAAAATCAGATGGCAATATAAAGGATGGTTTTATATCTTGGTTCTCTGTTCTGATCCATTGGTCTATGTCTATGTTCTTGTGCCAGTATCATGCGGTTTGTTACTATTAATACAGCTTTGTAGTATAGCTTGAAGTCTGGTAAATTGATACCTCCCAATTTGTTCTTTTTGCTTAAGGTTGCCTTGGCTACATGGTGTCTTCTCTGGTTCCACATGAAGTGTAGAATTATTTTTTTTAGATCTGTAAAAAATGATGGTATTTTAATAGGAATTGCATTGAATATGTAGATCACTTTGGGTACTATAAACATTTTAACAATTTTGATTCTGCCAATCCATGAGCATGGCATGTTTTTCCATCTATTTATACCTATACTATTTCCTTCCTCAGCAATTTGTAGTTCTCCCTGTAGAGGTCTTTCGCCTCCTTGGTTAAATATATTTCTAGGTATTTTATTTTCTTTATTGCTATTGTGAAAGATATTGAGTCTTTGATTTGGTTCAAAGGGCTGATAACTAAAACCTATAAAGAACTCAAGCAAATCAGCAAGAAAAAAATCAAACAACTCTGTTGAAAAGTGGGCAAAAGACATAAACAGAGACTTTTCAAAGAAGATAGAATAATGGTCAACAAATATATGAAAAAATACTCAACATCTCCAATCATTAGGGAAAGGAAAATCAAAACTACAATGAGATATCACTTAACTCCAGTCAGAATGGCTTTTATCAAAAAGTCCCAAAACAACAAATGTTGGCATGAATGTGGAGAGATAGGAACATTCATACACTGCTGGTGGGATTGCAAACTAGTACAACCTCTGTGGAAAGTAGTGTGGAGATACCTCAAAGCACCAAAAGTAGAACTACCATTTGATCCAGCAATCCCACTACTGGATATTTACCCAAAGGAAAAAAGACATTCTATAAAAAAGACACTTGTACTTGAATGTTTATAGAAGCATGATTCACAATTGCAAAGATGTGGAAACAACCCAAGTGCCCATCAATCCATGAGTGGATTAATAAAATGTGGTATATATATACCACAGAGTGTTACTCAACCGTAAAAAGTGGTGAACTAATACCTCTTGTATTATCCTAGATAGAACTGGAGCCCATTCATCTAAGTGATGTATCATAAGAATGGAAAAACAAACACCACATATACTCACCATTAAATTGGAACTAATTGATCAACACTTGTGTGTACGTATGGAAATAACATCCATCAAAAATCAAGCAGCCTTTTGTGTGTCATGTGAAGATCCAAATTAATACAGATGCAGAAGAGGAAGGAAAAGAGGTGTACGACAGGGATGGAATTGGATGCTGTTGTCTTGAGTGATACAGCTCAGACACAGAAAGAAAAAAACTGCATGTTCTAACTTACAAGTGGGAGTTATGTGTACACATGGGTGTATAGTGTGGAATGATGGGCAAAGAAGACTTGGAAGGGTGGGAATGTGGGAGGAGGTGAATGATGAGAAATTACTGAATGGGTATAATGTATGTTATTTAGGTGATAGACACCCTAAAAGCCCTGACTTCACCACTATGAAGTCTATCCAGGTAACAAAATTACACTTGTACTCCATAAATTGATACATATAATAATGTGAAATCTAAAAATAAAGAAGATTATGCAAAGCATCAAAAAGAAAGCAGGCAAATAGCTTAAAAACACAGATTGTTCTTGACTATACATATATCTGGCTCTGTAGGAAGGGATTTTGGGAAAAATATTTTTTACGTTATTATTTTATTAATGTGCTGGTTTCTGGAGGATTCACAGAAAATGCATATAGATAAAATACCAAAATGATATGAGGAACAAGTAGAGGTGGGATCAATAGAAGAACTTCATAGAAGAAAGGGATAAGAGTTAAGATAGGCCTTGTTTTCCAGAACCTTCTGCAAAACTGCCTCAGGAGCCAACTTTGCATGCTTTGGTTTTCTTTATTTTAATTTTCTTTTTTTTCTTTAACTACCTGCTCTCCCTTTACACAAAAATGTTTTCAATCACTGCAGATTACCAAATGAAGCAAGATTTATATTAATATTTACAACTTCAGAGGTGAACCTGACTGTTTCATGGAGTGGGTCAAACCAAACATTTTTTTAGAGTTGTCCAGGCCACTTAATTTGAAAAGTACTTGACAATGGCATGTTTTTGTGTAAGTTAATGATGTGAGAAATATGTACTTCATCCTGGGCTATTTCAGCATTAAGAATGGTTCTCCACTTGCAGAATTTCTGATACATTTCTTTTACTCCTTCCGTGACACATTCATTTAGTTCCCTCAAATAATTCAAGTTCAATTATGTGCTGGTCAGTCAGTTTCTTGAATTCTTCAAATAAGACTTTCTTAAAGAGTTTCTTTACTACTAGAGATGGTTGAGAAAATGGAGAAAAATCATGTCAGTAGAAAAATAAATTTGTTCCTTACTTAGTCTCTGTACAAAAAAGAAAAAAGGAAAATGGCCTCTGGGAAATGTTCTACAAGTATGACCTGCCAACGACTTCAATGTTCAAGCTAATTTTGTCTATTTCTTTCCTTTATTCCCTTCTCAACCACTTGCTTGGTCAATAATTCCAAGATTCTGGCAGAGAAGGCAATCCCATAATGATTATATTGCTACGAATATATTTGTATTTGTTGTAGCTGATGTTTTAGATAGTCAAGGAAAGGAGAAGTAAATAAAAGAGCAGTGGAAAAGTAGGAAGACAGTGTCACTACTTTCTGTACCTCTCAGTGTTTCCCTATGCAGAATTTATCATGAAGGAAGACATTCACTGTCCATATGTTTGGACATGGGGTGGAATAAAAAGTGCCCAGCTGTGGGAAGCCAGAGAACTGAGTTCTGATCTCAGTGTTGCCATTTACTACTGTATCTTTGAATCTTGGTGCGTATGACTGCTTCATCTATAGATTGGAGGCTGTCAACTCATTTCTAAGATCGCTTCTTATTTTACAAATCTTTGACTTAGGTGTGACAAAGCCAAAATTTTATGAATTCCAAACAGTTTTAAAATTTTATTTTTAACATATAATTGTATATATTCATGAGATGCTTTGATACATATAATGTACAGTAATCAGATGGGGTAATTGCCATATCTGTGATCTCAAACATATTTATTACTTCTTTTTGTTGGAAACATTCAATATCCTGCTTCCAGCTACTCGAAACTGTGTATTATTAACTATAGTCACCAATGATATATAATCAATGGTATAGGACACTAGAAGTTATATCTCCCATCTAGCTGGAAATTTGTATCCTTTAATAAATCTCTCCCTGACCCTCCCTTCCCACTACCCTTCCCAGTCTCTAATATCTTCTGTTCTACTTTTTATTTCTACGAGATCAACTGTGTTTAGCTTCCACATATGAGTGATAATATACAATGTTTAACTTTCTGTTCTTGGCTTATTTCCCTTAACATAACGTTTGTCTTCCAGTTCCATTCGTGTTGCCATGAATAGCAAAATTTTATTCTTTGTTATGGCTGAATAATATTCCATTGTGTAAATACAACACATTTTCTTTACTCATTTATCAGTTGTTGGACACCTATGTTGATTTCACATTTTGGCTATTGTGAATAGTGTTTCAATAAATATAGGAGTGTAGATGTCTCTTCAATATACTTATTTTTTTTTCCTTTGGGTAAATGCTCAGTATTGGACATTTATCCAAAGGAAAGGGATTGCTGGATCATATGGTGGTTCTATTTGAAGCTTTGTGAGGAAACTCCATATTCTTCCTAGTGGCTATACTAGTTTACTTTCCACCAGGTGTACGAGAGTCCCCTTTTCTCTGCATCCTCATCCACATTTGTTATTTTTTGTCTTTTGGATAATAGCCATCCAAACTGGGGTGAGATGATACCTCATTGTGGTTTTGATTTTCATTTCCCTGATGATTATTGATATTATACATTTAAAAAATTTATTTGTTGGACATTTATCTGTCTTTTGAAAAATGTCTATTTAGATAATTTGCTCATTTTAAAAATCAAAATTTTTTTTGAGATGTTTGAGTTCCTTGCATATATTCTAGATGGTAATCCCATGTCAGATGAGTAGTTTACATATATTTTCTCCCACTCTGCAGGTTGTCTTTATACTCTGCTTAGTGTTTCCTTTTCTGTGCAGAAGGTTTGTAGTTTGATATAATCCCATTTGTTTATTTTTGCTTTTATTGCCTATATTTTAAGGTCTTATTTGTTAAATCTTTCCCTAGACCAATCTCCTGAAGCACTTCCACTATTTTCTTTTAGTAGTTTTATTGTTTTGGGTTTTACATATAGGTCTTTGATCCTTCTTAAGAGATTTTTATATAGGATGAAAGATGAAGGTCTAATTTCATTCACCTGCATATGGATATCCAGATTTCTCAGGAACATTTATTAAAGAGACTGTCTTTTCCCCAAGGAGTGTTCTTGGCACCTTTATCAAAAATCAGTTGGCTGTAGATACCTGGATTAATTTCTGAGTTCTCTATTCTGCTCCATTGTTCTATGTCTGTTTGGGTTACTACAACTTTGTAGTATATTTTGAAATCTGGTATGTGATGCCTCTACCTTTTGTTCTTTTTGCTCTGAACTGCTTGGGCTATTGCAGGTCTTTTGGGGTTGCATAAAAATTTAGGATTTTTTTTCCCTGTTTCTGTGAAGAATGTCACTGGTATTTAGATAGGGATTGCATTGAATCTGTAGATTGCTTTGGGCGGTATTGTTATTTCAACAATATTAATTCTTCTGATCCATGAATATGGGATGCGTTTCCATTTGTTTTTGCCCTTTTAAATTTCAGTCATCAGTGTTTCATAGTTTTCCTTGTAGAGTCTTCCACCTCCTTTATTAAATTTATTCGTAGGTAATTTATTTGTTTTTTTGTAGCTCTTGTAAGTAGGATTGCCTTTTTAATTTCCTTTGCAGCTACTTCATTATTTGTGTATAGAAACACTACTGATATTTGAAAATTGATTTTGTATCCTGCAACTTCACTGAATTTGTTTGTCAGTTCTAAGAGTTTTTTGGTAGAGCCTTTAGGATTTTCTATGTATAAG
>NW_012152063.1:4464428-4466645 GCF_000956105.1 Propithecus coquereli
CTGGCTCTGTAGGAAGGGATTTTGGGAAAAATATTTTTTACGTTATTATTTTATTAATGTGCTGGTTTCTGGAGGATTCACAGAAAATGCATATACATAAAATACCAAAATGATATGAGGAACAAGTAGAGGTGGGATCAATAGAAGAACTTCATAGAAGAAAGGGATAAGAGTTAAGATAGGCCTTGTTTTCCAGAACCTTCTGCAAAACTGCCTCAGGAGCCAACTTTGCATGCTTTGGTTTTCTTTATTTTAATTTTCTTTTTTTTCTTTAACTACCTGCTCTCCCTTTACACAAAAATGTTTTCAATCACTGCAGATTACCAAATGAAGCAAGATTTATATTAATATTTACAACTTCAGAGGTGAACCTGACTGTTTCATGGAGTGGGTCAAACCAAACATTTTTTTAGAGTTGTCCAGGCCACTTAATTTGAAAAGTACTTGACAATGGCATGTTTTTGTGTAAGTTAATGATGTGAGAAATATGTACTTCATCCTGGGCTATTTCAGCATTAAGAATGGTTCTCCACTTGCAGAATTTCTGATACATTTCTTTTACTCCTTCCGTGACACATTCATTTAGTTCCCCCAAATAATTCAAGTTCAATTATGTGCTGGTCAGTCAGTTTCTTGAATTCTTCAAATAAGACTTTCTTAAAGAGTTTCTTTACTACTAGAGATGGTTGAGAAAATGGAGAAAAATCATGTCAGTAGAAAAATAAATTTGTTCCTTACTTAGTCTCTGTACAAAAAAGAAAAAAGGAAAATGGCCTCTGGGAAATGTTCTACAAGTATGACCTGCCAACGACTTCAATGTTCAAGCTAATTTTGTCTATTTCTTTCCTTTATTCCCTTCTCAACCACTTGCTTGGTCAATAATTCCAAGATTCTGGCAGAGAAGGCAATCCCATAATGATTATATTGCTACGAATATATTTGTATTTGTTGTAGCTGATGTTTTAGATAGTCAAGGAAAGGAGAAGTAAATAAAAGAGCAGTGGAAAAGTAGGAAGACAGTGTCACTACTTTCTGTACCTCTCAGTGTTTCCCTATGCAGAATTTATCATGAAGGAAGACATTCACTGTCCATATGTTTGGACATGGGGTGGAATAAAAAGTGCCCAGCTGTGGGAAGCCAGAGAACTGAGTTCTGATCTCAGTGTTGCCATTTACTACTGTATCTTTGAATCTTGGTGCGTATGACTGCCTCATCTATAGATTGGAGGCTGTCAACTCATTTCTAAGATCGCTTCTTATTTTACAAATCTTTGACTTAGGTGTGACAAAGCCAAAATTTTATGAATTCCAAACAGTTTTAAAATTTTATTTTTAACATATAATTGTATATATTCATGAGATGCTTTGATACATATAATGTACAGTAATCAGATGGGGTAATCGCCATATCTGTGATCTCAAACATATTTATTACTTCTTTTTGTTGGAAACATTCAATATCCTGCTTCCAGCTACTCGAAACTGTGTATTATTAACTATAGTCACCAATGATATATAATCAATGGTATAGGACACTAGAAGTTATATCTCCCATCTAGCTGGAAATTTGTATCCTTTAATAAATCTCTCCCTGACCCTCCCTTCCCACTACCCTTCCCAGTCTCTAATATCTTCTGTTCTACTTTTTATTTCTACGAGATCAACTGTGTTTAGCTTCCACATATGAGTGATAATATACAATGTTTAACTTTCTGTTCTTGGCTTATTTCCCTTAACATAACGTTTGTCTTCCAGTTCCATTCGTGTTGCCATGAATAGCAAAATTTTATTCTTTGTTATGGCTGAATAATATTCCATTGTGTAAATACAACACATTTTCTTTACTCATTTATCAGTTGTTGGACACCTATGTTGATTTCACATTTTGGCTATTGTGAATAGTGTTTCAATAAATATAGGAGTGTAGATGTCTCTTCAATATACTTATTTTTTTTTCCTTTGGGTAAATGCTCAGTATTGGACATTTATCCAAAGGAAAGGGATTGCTGGATCATATGGTGGTTCTATTTGAAGCTTTGTGAGGAAACTCCATATTCTTCCTAGTGGCTATACTAGTTTACTTTCCACCAGGTGTACGAGAGTCCCCTTTTCTCTGCATCCTCATCCACATTTGTTATTTTTTGTCTTTTGGATAATAGCCATCCAAACTGGGGTGAGATGATACCTCATTGTGGTTTTGATTTTCATTTCCCTGAT
>NW_012152063.1:4467895-4499681 GCF_000956105.1 Propithecus coquereli
ATAATTTGACTTTCTGTTTTCCAATGTGAATGCCTTTTATTTCTTTCTTTTGCTTAATTGCTCTGGCTAGGACTTCAGTACTGTGTTCAATAGAAATGGTGAAAGTGGGCATACTTGTCTTGTTCCAGTTATCAGAGGAAAGATTTTCAGCTTTTCCCCATTCGGTAAGATTTTAGCTGTGGGTTTGCCATATCTGGCCTTTATTATGGTGAAGTACTTTCCTTCTATACTTAATTTTTTGGGAGTTTTTTTTTTTTTTTTAATCATGAACCAATGTTGAATTGTATCAAATGCTTTTTCTATATCTATTGAGTTGACCATATGGTTTTTGTCCTTCATTATATTGATGTGATGCATGAAATTTATTGATTTGCATATGGTGAACCATCGTCCCATAAATCCCATCTTCTTCATAAATCCCACTTCATAATGCTATCTTATTTTTTTGATGTGCTGTTGAATTTGGTCAGCTTGCTAGTGTTTTGTGAATTTTTATGTCTGCCTTTATCAGAGATATTGGCCTGTAGTTTTCTTTTTTGGTCCTGTTCTTGTCTGATTTTGGTGTAAGGATAATACTGGCCTTGTAAAATGGGTTAGGAATAATTACCTCTGCTTCAGTTTTTTAGAATTGGCTGAGAATAATTAGCATTAATTCTCTTTAAAGACTCAGTCAAATTCAGTGGTGAAGCCAAAGCCACCCAGTCCTAGTTTTTTTTTGGGTGGGGAGACTTTTTATTACTGATTCAATCTCATCACTTGTTTGTGAGGTTCTATTGAGGTTTTCTATTTTTTCTTGGTATAATCTTGGTAGGTCGTATGTGTCCAGGAATTTATTCATTTCCTCTGGTTTTCAAACTTATTGGCACACAGTTGTTCATAGTAGTCTCTAATGATCCTGTGTATTTTTGTGGTATCCATTGTGAGATCTCCTTTTTCATTTCTCATTTGAGTCTTCTGTCTTTGTTTCTTAGTCTAGCTAATGGTTTGTTGATTTTGTTTCTTTTCAAAAACCAACTTTTTGTTTTGATCTTTTATTTTTTTGTCTTAATTTTGTGTATTTCTGATCTTTCTACCATTTTAATTTTTGGCTTGGTTTGTTCTTGCTTTTCTAGTTCCTTGAGGTACATTGGTAGGTCATTTATTTGAAATCTTTGTAGTTTTTTTATGTAAGATATTATCAGTATAAACTTGCCTCTTAATACTGCTTTTACTATATTCCATAGGTTTTGGTATTTTTCTATTTTCATTGGTTTCAAGAAATTTTTAAATTCTTAATTTCTTCCTTACCCACTGGTCATTCAGGAGCATGTTGTTCAATTTCTATGTATTTGTATAGCTTCAAATGTTCTTTGTTATTGATGTCTAGTTTTATTCCATCATGATCAGATAAGACACTTGATATTATTTTTATTTTTTTTTTAAATTTTTTGAGACTTGTTTTGTGTCCTATATATGGCCAATGTGGAAGAATATTCCATGTGCTGGTGAAAAGAATGTGCATTATGCAGCTTTTGGATTAACTGTTCTGTAAATGTGTGTTATAGCCATTTAGTCTATGGTAAGGTTTAAATCTGATGTTTCTTAGTTAATTTTCTGTTCAGATGAGCATCCACTTCTGAAGAGTAGGGTGTTGAAGTTTCCAACTATTATTGTATTGGGGCCTATCTCTTCCTTTCAATCTAATAACATTTGCTTTATATATCTGAGTTCTGTGATGTTGGTGCATATATATTTACAGTTTTTATATTCTCTAGCTGAGTTGATCCTTTACTATTATAGTAAAGTGTAGTATATATAATGTTCTTCTTTGTCTCTCTTTACAGCTTTTGACTTGAAGTCTGTTTTGTCTGATACAAGTATAGTCACTCCTGCTTGGTTTTGGTTTGGAATAAGCTAATGAATGCTTATTCCAGATATCTCCATAATGACAGAGAACCTAAAGCTACTCCAACTACTGGCTGTTTTTGCCTGGAAACTCTGAATATTTTCAGGTAACACAAGGATTTAGAAAGGAAGAGAAAGAAAGATAACCTCTGCCTGATATTGCTTTTCATGGGCAAGAAGACAAGAGTAGGAGAGCAGGATACTGAAAGGGTAAAAATTAAGTGAGAATAGGAATATATGAAAGTCATTAACACAATTATGACACTAAAAAATCTTTACATGGAAATTATCTAAAAATAAACTCAGTCTATATTTGTTTATGTAAGATTACCTATTATAGCACACCTGTATGTATATGTGTAGGTATATGTGTTTGTTTCCCATTGAAATCCTTATCATACACATTGAATCATTAATTGAAGAAACATATTATTTTGAGGGATCTTTTTATTCCAGAAATTTCATCCACGTTTTATGCCCTGGTCACTAAACTATCATCTTGTCAGGCATACAGACAAGATGCAAGAAGTGATAAGGGGGCTACTTTATAATCTGTCAGATACCATATAAGCATTATACATTTATGGTTTCATTTGATGTTGACAGCTATTTAATATTATCTATTCAATTTAAAAAACAAATTCAGCAGATTTAATTAAGTTGTCTAAGATCATATAGCTGTTAAGTATTAGAGCCTTGATTAAATCCCAGTTCTTCTTCATGCTAATACCTTTTTTCATTAGGTCTTACAGCCTCTGTCAGCACAACAGAAACATTATCACTAATATGTATTCATTCTAGACACTGCTGAATGTGCAATTTAATTTTACTCTATTTGCAAGCTAATAAGGTAGCCTGATAATGTTGTATGGATGCTTGCAGAAGGCATAGAAGTCCCAAGTCAGAGACTAAGAAATTTGTTATATCATATTAAGCAACACAAACATCAGTAAATAAGCGTTGGTTCCTTTATTAATTTTCTTTTACTAATATAACAAATTACCACAAATTTGGCGGCTTACAATAACACTCATTTATTATCTCAATTTTATGGATCAGAAATCTAGCAGGCTTGGCTGATACTCCGCTCAAGATTTCACAAGGTCAAAATCAAGGTGTCAGTGGGCCTAGGCTCTTCTCTGAAATCTCTCAGGGAGAATACACTTAAAGGTAGAATTTTGTTGGCAGAAATAAATTGAAATCATGTGGTTGTAAGACTGTCCTTGTTTCTTGGCTGGTTGTTGGCCAGGGGTGGTTCTCAGCTTCCTGAGGTTACCTGTATTCATTGGCTTGTGGGACTTTCCATTTTCAAAGTCAGTAATGTGGCATATTGAATACTTCTTTTGTTTGAAGTCTCTCTGACTTCTTCTTCCCGTATATCTCCCTGACCACCTCTTCTGCCTCTGATTGTAAGGGCTGATATGAATTTATACCGATAATCTAGTATATTATTTTTATTTTAAGGTCAACTCTTTGGTAGACTTAATTACCCCTGCAAATTCCTTCTGTCATGAAAGAACATATAGTATCTGCTTGGAGTTATAATTTTGTCTACCAAAGCTTTTCTAGCCTGCAGATCCCATGGGGACAATAAGATATGGTTTAGATGGGTGCTCACATACAGTGGTTTTGCATCTCAGTTAAGAAACTCTAAGTTTTGGAAATCCACCACTTTTATAGCAAGCAGCAAGCAGCATTGCTCTTTGTTTAGTGGAAAGACACTAAACATCTCTCAAGGTTACCAACTGCAAAAGCAAAACCCTGCGAAATTACTAGTGTAAAGAACAGTCAGGGCCTGGCATTCTTGGCACAGTTAATTAAACTTGTAGGAGACAAGAGACTCATAAAAGATTGTCTCTCCCAGCAGACTCCCAAAGTTCTTGAGGAACCTCAAATGACAATTCAAACTTTAATTTCTGAATGCACAGGTCATTCTCAACCACATAAAGATCTCTCCCCGATCAGACTTTCAATACAGTGACAAGTTCATTTCCCAAATTTCTGTGAAGGATGGGGGTGTTAAAATGAAGCTGACTGTCAAATTCTGTATAATATTGGTGAATAGAGCATAGTGTCTACCATTTAGATAAGGGACAGCAACAGACAAGAGTAAAGTCAAACCTGTGAAAAAGCTCAGAATGGCAGATTAAAAATATATATAATGGAAATACCCTTGATATATTATCTCAGGGGTTGAAGTTTGCACCTTAGTTCTTTTTTTTTTTTTTAATTCTACTTTTATTTATTTTTTGTTGTAAAATTTTTTGGGGGTACAAATGTTTGGGTTACATCTGTTGCATTAGCACTACCCAAGCATGCCCCTCTGGGACCCATTAGGTGTGAATTTATCCATCCCCTCCTCCCTGTCACCCTCCCACCTGCCCTATCCCCAATGAATGTTACTTCCATATGTGCACGTAAGTGTTGATCAATTAATACCAATTTGGTGAATACATGTGGTGCTTGTTTTTCCATTCTGGTGATACTTCACTTAGTATATTGTGACTTAAGAAAAATTACTTAATCTCTTTGAGCTTCTATTTTCCTGTCTGTTGGATGGAAATAATACCTATCCCATAAACTTATTGTGAGACTAGAATATGATAAATCCTATAAAGTTAGTAGCATTGTATTTGTTATAGAATATGTGTGCCACAAATGTTTCCCCATCATTTCCCCCTCCATTCAACTCAAAGTATATCCAAATAGGAAGTAATCTGGCACGAACCTACCTTAATATGATAGAATACCACAGCTTCCACCCCACCCCGCAAAATGTCCACAAACTAGCAATAAGTCCCATTATTATTAATTAATACCACCTCTGTGCAATAGACTTCCTTCTAAAATTGGTTTCAAATTTAGCATGACTGTGTATACGATAAATAAATGCATGATCTCAAATGACATTTATGTTTACATAAATGTCTGGCTCCCCGAACTCAAAACATTTCACTTCTATTTACCTCTGAATTTAGAGAGCTTTCAAGAGATAAATTTTGAGTATCATATGCTCAAAATGTTTAATTCACATAAAAGTATGTATTAAGACTATAGGAAAAAAGCGCCTTTGTAAGCCTTTCTCTGAAGTACATATTCACCTGTAAGAGACCTTAGGAAAATGATGCTGATTCCACTACTCTGGGACAGTTTCCCAGACCACTTAGGCAGGGCATAAGGCCCTGAGGACCACCTACCCAAGTGTATTCCTTTCTTTCATATCACAAAGACTTCAGTACCATTTTATGGTGTTATTGCTTGGCTCTGTAATCATTATTGTGGTTAATTTTTTTAAAAAGCTCATTTTCATGCTTTCCAGCACAGGCTCAGCTCTGCAGTGGAAAATACATTTATAAAAATATGTTGTTGCGTGTATGTAACTTGCATCTTGGGCTTTCCCCCAGACCACCTGGAACACCTTCATGGGTTCCAGTTATCCAAAAGCCACATCGTGAAAACCAGCGGGATGCTTCATTAAGTTACTACTGACGGTGCTTTGAGATTTCCAAAAGCTGCTTTTTTGTTGTTGTTGTTTTTAAAACTCATTATCTTTTTGTAATAAGTGAATCATACCTTTTTCTACACATTAGTTTTTGGTTAATAATATGAAATGTGCAGCATAAAAAAAGAATAAAAATATCAGCCTTTAACTTTAGGCAGAGGTGAATTATAAAATGACTGGAACATTCTGAGAAAGCTGCTGCCTGTTTTTCTAACCCGGACACCCGAGTCTGCGAAGTACAGAGCACACCCTCAGCGCTACCTCAGGTTTATAGAAGGCCTAGTGTGTGGTCAAGACCTCTAGACTCACAGTTAAAAGTTCATACCATGGATGGACTCAATGACACCGATGGCTTTCTATAATTAAGTTGAAACCTTCCTCTGGCAAATGTCCTAAGCAGTCAGTCTCCTGCGCTTGTACCACCAGGGACACAGAAGCTCCACAACTTTTTCCTTCAAGGATTCTGACTTTTAAATAAATATTAATGCTCCAATTTCTATGCTATGGAAAGAGTAAGGAAAAGGCTTAGGAATCTCGCCCACAAATTTCATGGTTAGAGAGAACTAACTACCTGACCAGCAGACAGAGGAGGCCAAAGGCACACCAAACCACACAGTGAAAGCTCAGTTTGCCAACACTGCGGCTGAGCTGAAGTGGATTTGGCCCTAGATATATTAATTCCAGATACCCGGTGGTCTGAGACAGAAAAGGCAAAAGTAAGCAAAGTAATTGGTAAAAGGATAAACCTTTTTTCCCTCCTCATCCCATTTTTATAAGAGTTTCTCTCTCACATGTGCCTCTCACTTTCCCACGCAGCAACTGAAAGAAGGGAGAGTTGAACAGGTGACAGCCCAGATTTGAGATCCTGTTGCTGGGCCAAAGGGAGGCTTCGCCTGGCAGAAGTTCCATGTGTTCCCCAGCCACATACGAATCCTTGTCCCTCCAAATGAGATGGCTGATATCCTTTCACTTTCTCTTTTTTCTAAAGTGAATCTATGTGCTCATAATAGCAAGCCTTTAAGCTCACATAAACAATTTAGAGAAAATAAATCTGAGGTATTGGCTGCATCTGAACTTGGCTCTTGCCCTTTGGAAATGTTGAACTTGATTTGGTTTTGTCTCTATCTGTTCTTATTCAAAGGAAAAACATAAACAAGAACATAAACTTTAAATCAAAGTCAGGTATCCATCCTACTTTCATGTGTTGCCTTTAATTTAAAAAAATCGATTTTTTTTAAAGTATACGATTTCTTTCTTTTGCTTCTAATGCAAAAGAGCTCCCTCTATCAACCAGTTTATGTAACACACATCCTGCTAACCAGAAAAAACTTTGCCTTAAATGTGGGTTTGTGTTTATACAGCAGTAAAACTGTATTCTGAATATCAGCAATAAGATTTCTACAGTTATTAAACTTCCAATTTATTGGATTGGATTTTTTAGTCTCTTTTAACATTTTCAAGAAGATATTTCTGAAGGAGACAAATAATGAGTGATACCCAGTAGTGGTAGTATTATCTTTCAAAGCAACAAACTGGACATGTGTTACATCATTTAAAGTGAAACTCCTCTTTATAGTCTTTAAAAATATTGGACGAGAAAGCCAAGATCTGAAAATAGTTGCATTTTAAGCTCAAATCCCATAAAAATTAAGCATAAATCTTGGAGTAGAATGTGAAGGACTTTGTGTGAGTTCATATAAAAAGACAAAGTTAGAAAATATTTATACATCATTCTTCTGTTTTAAACTGATTTGTGCCGCTGTTTTATCAATGGTTGCACTTCATTTCCCCATATATCTGTGCTTTTATATTTATACCTTCAGTATGATCACCTTTAAGTGTTAAAACTGAAACATAAGCAACAAGCCTAAATTATTTCAAAATGTTTCAATTGTGACAAACTAGTAGGTTTTTAAAAATTCCCTGTCGAGTAGTAGTCCTATGAGAGTAGGAGCCTCCTAAACAAATCTTCAGCCATTTTCTACACACCTGGGTGATGGATGGCTCATTACCTCTGCCAGGTGCTCTTCTAAGAACTGGGTTGAGAAAGCACAGCTAACACAGAAAACTTGACAGGCACAGTATGTAGAATAAAATTATGATAGAATGTGATATTCATAATGATAAATTATGGTAGGGATGAAAGTTAATTTTTAAAATTATAAAAGGAGTTATCTTGAAACAAATATAACAATTATTAGCATCTAATAGCAATTAGAGCCTTGCTAGTGTAAACTATATCACTTTTTTGGGGGCAGGGTAGTGGATATGCATAGCTCAAACTTTCAATTGTTTGAAAGAATTCAAACAGCACTCAGCAACTCCAGATTTTCAGCTCTCCTGTTGGAAACACCTAGAACTTGACACTTCTTCCCCCAGAGTTCTTTAGTACTTTACCACCTTTATTTTGCACTCGCATACATTGCACGTGGGAGTGATTATGGCATTCACTTAAGCACTGTGGTTCTGAGATGACATACATCTTTCCTCTTTCACCTCCCTGAACAAAGATGTCTATTTCTGCATCAGTGTCTACCATGGCAATATACCACTACTTGGCACGATGTCCAATATTTTGTGGATACTTTAAATTCCAAAGACCAGTTGGACTGTATGTGCTCATGAAACTAGTTGTATGTGGTTTCATTAGAACATAATGAGTTTCAATTCAGCATTTGGTTTGGTAATAAATATAATCTGTAGCAAAAATTTTAGAGATTGTCTATACTCTCATTAATTCTTATGGTGAAAAGCAAGAAGTACGACTTCTTTTTGTTTCTCTGCTATTAAATCTGATAAATTGGATGCTGATCCCATACACTGGCCAGTGTGTGTCATGTGTCAATATGTGTAGATTCTAGTTCTGTTTTCCATTGATAGATATAAAAAAATAGTTAACTAAAATATCAGGAAAACTTTACAATTTACTTTTGATGACTTTAAGAAAAATATTTCTTCTTTAAAAAATAATGCCAAAGTAGTTTGCTGGTGGGTGGATAAGTTTGGGTTCCCTCCCACCAAAATATATTTCCAATTTTCCCCTCCAGAGATTTTACTTATATAGGTGTGGCTTGGTTAACATTCTGGTGTCTCCTTTCTATGCTTGCCTCTTTCATGGAATTATCTACATCAATAGTTTCTACGTTAGTGAGCAAATTAAAGTTTAACTGCAACAAAAGTGACTTTAACACTTCAGTTTCTGCCTAGTACTCTGGGAGGCTGAGGCAGGAGGATCACTTGAGCTCAGGAGTTCAAGACCAGCCTGAACACGAGTGAGACCCTGTCTCTACTAAAAATAGAAAGAATTAGCCAGGTGCGGTGGCAATGCCTGTAGTCCCAGCTACTCAGGAGGCTGAGATAGGAGGATCGCTTGAGCCCAGGAGTTTGAGGTTGCTGTGTGCTATGCTGAGGCTATGGCACTCTATCCAGGGCGACAGAGTAAGACTGTGTCTCGAAAAACACTTTAGTTTCTGGTGCAACTTGGAAATCTTTATATTGTAAAGAGATTTTTCATCTTTACAAAAGAATTTAACCTTTCAAATTCTTTAATCTTCCTCTGGCATGATTGCTTCTTAGTTGATATATTACTTACTGAAATCTGAATTGTTTATTCATCAAATAATTAAGTGTCTACTGTGTGCTGGAAACTGTTTTAGGTGCTGAGATATAGCAGTATCTTGCTTTATGGAGATTCAGTTGTCATGTTTGAGATTATTAAAAACACAGAAATATTTCCATGCTGAATCCAATAGTGGAGAGATATACAGAATGCTTAGAAATACAGGGAATACAGACTTAATCAAGGAACTAAGGAAAAGGTTCCCAGAGAGTGACCTTTGTGTCAAACATTGTGGCCAATTTCTAATCAAACATTCAAGTGCTTCATCATACATGATTTGTTCTCACTCTCTGAGTTCTGTTGGTTGGGAAACCATTTTTATTTTGGTTGGTCACCAAGAGTACTTAATTGTACTCTTTGTTTAAAATTTGTTTAATTACAAATTTTTCTGTTTCATTGTGAAAAAGACTTAATCTACTTGTGCCTATTTTTATGCATCTGAAAAACAGGATAATTCTAACCCCTTAAATTCACAATGATTCAGGACTGAAACTGACTCAGACCGAAAAGAAAAGGTCCTGCTTCTTGTCTAGAGGCAGAATAGTTATTTGTAAACCATCACGATGTTCACTTTCTTAACTTGTCATTTTATAATAGATTTTAGGAGAAGAAAAACTATGATTCCTAGTCTTTTGGAAAGACCCCTTGGGGATTCTGAGAAGATGCACATTCCTGACTCAAAAAGATTTACAATAGCAAACCAAATCCAAGCTCATACAGCTTACTTTAAGAGGTAAGGATCAAGAAATGCCAGAATTGTCTAGGACTCCTCTAGTTATTCTCATATTGATGTGGACATTACTCTTTTGAATTTGGCTTATTTTGTATTGTCAGCTTCATTAAGTAAATGTCAGATATTCTAATATGGCTTTCCAAATTAAAATTACATTAAAATAATAGTATATTTGACACAGAAGTCACTCAATTTGGAATTCTTTACTGAGATTAGAATAATGTAACAAATAATATCTTACTACTTTCGATGGAGCCAAGTCTAACATAATGACTTTTTAACATGGCACAGTAAAATTCAAATGGATTGGGGTTTTGATTTTTTTGTTTATTTATCAGTCAAATGTATTTTGAACATACATACCAAAGCTGAATATCAGGCATATTTTTGGGACTTGGAAACAATTAAATAAATGTTAAAATGTTGGACTGCAGCAAGAAAAATTAGACTTGAACTATTTGAAAATTACTCACTCCCTCTTTCAAATCGAATTTATTTTATACTTTGTTGATCAATATTTGTAATAATAAAAGGGATGTTTTATTCATATGATTTAAGGATTATTTTCTATCTTTGTCTTCTAGATAGTTTCAAAGTATAAGCTTAAATTCTACCATGGCAAATCTAGAAGCTATTATTAAATTAAGTAAAATTGCACATTTTAAATATACATTTCAAGGAAGAATTGCAAATTCAAAATTCAATCCAAAGCTAATATCTCTACATTATAAACTACAAAATATTGAGAAAATTAAAGAATACAAAAAGAAGTAGAGAGATATAGCGCAATAATGGATTGAAAGACTTAGTATTGTAAAGATGTTCACCAATTCACTCTCAAATTCATCTGTAAATTCAAAGATATCCCCAATAATTTCAGTAAGATTTTCTTTTGGAGGGGAGAGGGATATATTCTGAAATGTACATAGAAATTCAAAAAGACTTCCAAGACAATCTTCTATAAGAAAAACAATTGGGAAAATGACATTAACCTTTATAGCAAGATTTATTATAAGTCTATATTAATTACGGCAATATGAAATTAGAAAATGTTACATAAATAGGTGATTGGACCAGAATACTGAGTTTGCATACAGACTTAGATTTACATTAATATGAACACTTGATTTTTGGAAAATGGGCAAATAATTTTATTGTAGTCACACGATGAAAACTATATATAATAGCAATGAAAATAAATATTGTACAAGTACTTGGAGAATACGTTGAATCTCACATATGTAATGAGCAAAAGAAGTGCAAAAGAATACATATTCTATTCATGTAAAATATTTAAAAATTATAAAGCATAACTAATTTGTTCTGGTAAAATTGTAGAAAATGGCTACTGTTGGCAGGTGAGTCGCGAGTCCTGACTGCAAGGAAACACAAAAGGGATTTAGTGTCCTGAAAATGTTTAGTAACCTGGGTGCTAATTATATGGATGTATAGAATTTATTAAAATGTACCAAGCCATATACTTGTGATAAGTGCATTATCTATAAGCCCGCTGTAGTTAAAAAAAAAAAAAAAACTTAAGGTAAAGAAACAAAATATTTTTTTAAAAAGAACAAATAAAATAAGATTCTTTTTTCTTGGACTAAGGTTGGAAGAGAGGGTGTAGTGGTAAAAGAAGAGAGAGAAAGAGATATAATTTGTTGACATTGATGCATTTATCTTTTTTTACCCAGTACAGGTTGAAGTGGCCTAAAGTTTAGTAGTATTTGAATGCTTATGCTAACATAAAAATGTGGCCAAAATTAACAGCACAAACATTAAGGGATTCCTTTGATATTCTGTTGTAATGTAAAGGACAAATCCTAGTGAAGTCTTTTGAAGGCTACTAAGAGTTGGGCTCACTGCTGGAACACTTAACTTCTGTGACCTTCACTGAAGGTTTGCCAGGAACTCCACAGAATTTTGTGTTGTTTCCTGAAAGAAAGTGTCAAATAAGATTAGAAATCCAGGCTGAAATGTGACTTTTACCCATAGATTCTGACCTGACTTAATTAAACTAGAGAATTGTATAAAATAACAATTCTTTTTAATGCTGGTGAACTATCTACATAAAAAAAGAAAACTAAAAATATACAGACATCTGTTTTAAAATTCCTTTATTTCAAAAACAGAGCTTATGTAATTGAACATTTTAGATGTTAGTTGCCCATTTAACCTTCTATTGGCGAGTTATGTAACCTCTCAATAAACCAAGCTGGCTATTACCATTTAGCAATTTCTAAGCATTTTCTATACCTGACATATTCTTAACATCATAGATTAAAATGTTCAAGTGAAAATATTTGAAAACTGAGTTATATAATTTTAAAAGCCCCAAAATATCAAAACAAGAAATCCTTTAAATCTTTAGGATAAATGCAGTTTTTATGCATTTTTAAATGATGATTGATGTCAAATCAGGAGAATTCAAACACATCTTTTGAACTTTGACAGGTCAATTGTGCAAAAAACAGTTATGACAAAGATAATTGCTGATATTTATTGATCTCTTATACATCTGGCACATCTGGTATAAACTCCTTTACAGAGTTTAATCTATTCATTGCTCAAACAACCCTAGTGTTTACTGAAGTTTATGCCATTGTGAAAATGGGGGTGGAGATCAAAAGTCAGGTGGTCTAAGTTCAGAGCCCATGTTTTAACAGCATGCCATAACAGGTGCTGTTATTAATAAATTATATGTGAATTATATGTGTGTGTGTGTGTATATATATATACAGTTATATATACACTATGTAGTATAAATTATGTGTTATATACATATACACGTATATGTATGTGTGTGTATATATATATACAGTTATATATACACTATGTAGTATAAATTATGTGTTATATACATATACACGTATATGTATATATATTCTGTATTATACACGTATATATGCTATATATTATGGACAGTGTTTACTTTGTTCCCAGTTCATAGAAATTGTTAAAATCCATATTTTGGGTCATAGATAAGACATCAAAATATATACAGGTTATATAGCCTTCTTTATCTGATCAAAAACATCCAGTGAAATAACAATTAAACTATGAATAATAAGTAGCATCCTCTCAGTCATTTCAAAATGTAACACAGCAAACAGAATGCTCCCTTGTAATATTCAGGACAAATAAAAATCAGCTGAAACATTTAAAAATTCACAGCATTTAGAACACACCGTATCAAAGTCATAGGCACTATTGGAAGACCTCACCAGAGTTAAAATCTCAACTTTAAATCCTTCTTCAAATCAGAAACAAGTAAAAATAAACATTTAATTCAAGAAGACAGAATGAGAACAGCAGAACAAACTAGACTGAGTGGGAAGAAGGATTAGCAAAAATAAAGGTGGGAATTAATTAACTGTAAATTGAAAAACATTAGAATTGCTAATTGTTTAGAAAAACTAGGCTAATGAGTTAAAGAGAAAATACAGAAAAATATGACACAACTCCAGATTCGAAGACTTTTTAATATATCTGAAAGTACTGTATGTAATATATACTGTGAACACAGATAATGAATTTGGTAACTATAATAAAATGGATTATTTCTAGGAAAATATTCAAACAATTAAAAGTATAGATTATCTAACATCGAGCCTATTTTTAATAGCATTCTGAAATTTGTAAGTAATGCAGTAAAATGGACAAAAAAGAGGCATAAGTATTGAAAAGAGTGTACAAAATTATTATGTGATACATAAGATTGTCTACCTGGATAATTTATTTACTTAAAATAGCTGAAAATCTATCAGAACTAATAAGAGTTATATGTAGAAGTTTAGTTAACATACTAAGTATTCAACATCAACAGCCAAAACCTGAATAAAAATATAATGCTAACAGATGCAATCCAAAATGACAATAAAATAAAAATATAAAATAACTAGGAATAATTTTAACAAAAAATGCATAGGACCTGTATGAAGAAACTTTAAAACTTTTATGAGGAAATTCTAGGAAGAGTGGAATGAATGTAAACAAAAGTTACCAACTGACAAATTTTATAAAGATGTTAGCCTCCTCTTAAAATTAATCTGTATATTTAACTCAATCACAATGAAGGTATTAATAGAATGTTTTTTTGAGGGTGAGAATTTGAAAGCCTGGTAGGGATCATATAAGAGGTTAAATTGAAAAGATGGCTAGCAATAGGCTGAGTGCCAACCAAGTATTGCAAGATGTCCCAAAGGAAATTGAGTGATGTGTAAGGTTACTGTCACCATATACCAGTATATACTTGGCATGCATAGACTGTCTCTCACAGGATATGCAGTGTTTCTTAATGGTGGAAGGCAGGATATAGAATGGAGAGAGACAAAGATAAATATGAAGCCATTTCTCCCTCTAGGAGCTCCCTGTACTGTGCTGGAGGCAGAAGTTTTAACAACTAATTAAAATACCTTGTAATGAATATTATAAAAAATGTGTTTATGGGCCCAGAAAGGACCATGATAATATTTTAATATAGTTTTAAAGATACTTATCAGTGTCCCAGGTAGAAGAGTGGGAACGTAATCCTAGAAGATGAGCCAGTGTAAAAAAGTTTGTTCAGGATTAGGTCTCTGTATGTGGAATTCGTAACTGCAAATGGTGAAAGCCAAGGCTGGAAATGCAGATGAGATCTCATTTATGAAGGACTTTCTCTGCTATTCTAAGAAAGTGTGGCTTAAATACATACGTGTATGGATGTGGGAGTTTATATGTACGTGTAACGTGTAAACAAAAACTTAAGGTTGTGCAGTTTGTTTTTTTATACTACCAGCAACTTATCTTGTACCAATCTTTAAAAAGTAGTCACTATTATATATATATATATATATATTTTTTTTTTTTTTTTTTGAGACAGAGTCTCACTCTGTTGCCCGGGCTAGAGTGAGTGCCGTGGCGTCAGCCTAGCTCACAGCAACCTCAAACTCCTGGGCTCAAGTGATCCTTCTGCCTCGGCCTCCCGAGTAGCTGGGACTACAGGCATGCGCCACCATGCCTGGCTAATTTTTTCTCTCTATATTTTTTTTTAGTTGTCCAGATCATTTCTTTCTATTTTTTAGTAGAGATGGGGTCTCACTCTTACTCAGGCTGGTCTCGAACTCCTGACCTTGAGCGATCTACCCGCCTCGGCCTACTATTATATATTTTTAAAATAATAAACTATATTTCATCTTGAATAGAAATGCTCTAGTTAGTAAGGAGCAGAATATATTGATGTTTCATCAAAAGATTTTAAGGCTGTATTAAAAAATTAGTGTTTATTGAATTTGGATTAAAAGTAATGCTTATCTTTTACATTTAGTATATGAAATAAAAGGAAAAATAAATTACACTCATCTATTAATTCTTAAAGTGAGGAAATAATCTTTAATACATTTTGTCTTTGTCCTTTATTAAATCTAGCAGTATTAAAAAGTCATGATAGTTCTCCTATGTGTCTTTATGAGTTCAAAATAATTACTGAAGTTTCCTTCTAACAATATCGGCTAACAAAGGAACAGAGGTGCATAAAACTTTTGCCTTTAAAATTTCTCTTGATGAATGTAAAGGGAAAAAAACTCACTTTCATGTGAACAGAGACACCTTTGGCCTCTTCTAGAGATAAATCACACTGAATATGCAAACTAACTTTCTATAAGGTAGATTTTATTTGTGTCTTATTACTTATCAGACAGTAACATTGAGGAATTTATGAATAATAAAATAATTCTCAAACAAGATTTCTTTCACTTGATTATTAATTATAAAAACGAACCTTGACTCTTTGGACCCACTGCTGAGTTGCTCAGATTGAGAAGTACAAAGTGAAGACCCTGCTGTGTGGGTAAACTGATGACTCACTTTTAATATTAGGTTGAGCCAGGAACTCAAACTCTGCCAAGTTAACTCCACAGGGAGTCCCACTTCAACCCACTCACATTTCCTAATAACAGCACTCTATTTCAACAGTGCAGAAATAAACTGTGCTTCACTTTGGCATTTTGATTTGAAAACGAAGGTAGCATGTAAAATAATAAATTGCAATGATTTCTAGAACAGGGTTTTAAAGCAGCAAGTTAAAAGGACACCTATATTATGACAATGGCATGCACTGTGTCCTAATGAAAATTAGAAAAGATTCATTGTAAGTGTCCTCTTTGCTCTGATTTTAGTTACAAAATTATTCTACCTACAGTGACGAAAAGATAATTTTGCTGTTACCGATAGTATGAAGATGGTGTTAGGGAAGAGGGGGCATTTATAAATTTATGCTTGTAAAAATAGGAGTTTGAAAGAAATTTAATTTATAAACCTGGGGCTGCAGAAGTTTCATGTGATGTAGGCCATGCATTTCTGTGTTTTGACATTGGGATTTAAGCTATCGCACTGGTGAGGATTTTTATGACCCCTTTAGACATGTTTATTTGAAATTTCTCTGGCTTTCCTTGGTGAACTTTAGACATGCAAAAGTACCCCAAGGGCTCACACTCACCTCTGGCAGATTTGTTTCCCATTTTTCTCCTTTTAGAACTCCAGCTCAGCCACTATTGCCACACAGATCAAAAGCCCCATGTTTATTGTCCTGGCCACATGGTGGAAAATATATCTCTGGGTAAGCCCTGCATTAGGTTTCCTGCCTGAGAAGACAAAATACTTTCTGTTCAGACACAAAGATTGTTCTTAAAAGAGACTTGTGTTTGCATATGAAGCTGCACTGCCACTCTGGCGAATCCAGCAGATTTTTAAATGGTAACAAATCATTGCTTTGGTTTTGTTTGTTTAATGTTTACTTTTCTCTCCCATCCACAACAGCACTGGGGTCCTTTGTAAAAGTCATTCTAACTTCTGTGCACATTGTTCTTCCTCAGAGTGAAGGAGACAGACTGAAAGAGGCAGGGGTGCAAAGAACCGGTAAATTTGAAATCTTTTAAATGGACTTTGTGAGATAAAGCACAAATATCAATCATACTTCCTAAGTTATATCTGTGATGCCTTCATGATATCGCAGGTGTGCATTCAGGAAATTAAATAAACAATCCTTTAATTGACCAGATCCCAAACCAGTGCAACACCAAGGGACATAGTCTTACTCAACAGCAAAGTTTCAATTACCAAGGTAGAAACAGACATATCTGATGATCTAGGTAGCCAGTCTATTACCTTCTATTAATACAATACAGAAGCAGTGGCTTTTTCTAATTAGAAATCCTATCTGTAACCCGAACTCATGAAGAGTTCCCTATACTGCTTTGTATAGTAGACAAATTCTGCTTAAGATTTCAAGTTTGGAATGGTTTAGGAATATGTACAATACATTTTAAGGCTCAGGGACAATTTATGGAATGGAAGAAAATATTTGCAAACCATACATATGATAAGAGGTTAATATCCAAAATATTTGAGGAAGTCAAATAACTCAATAGAAAGAAAATAAATTACCTAATTAAAGGAGCAAAAGGCCAGAATAGACATTTTTCAAAAAGACATACAAATGGCCAGCAGGTATGAAAAGCTGCTCAATATCATTAATCATCAGGGAAATGTAAATCAAACCCACAGTGAGATATCACCTTATACCTGTTAAAATGTTTTTTATCAAAAAGATAAGAGATAATAAGTATTAGTGAGGATGTGAAAAAATGGGAACCTTTCTATGCTGTTGGTGGGAATGTAAATCGGTACAGCCATTATAAAAAACAATATGGAAGCTCATCAGAAAATTGAAAATAGAAATACTTATGATTCAGCAATCACATTTCTGGGTATATAACAAAGGATAAGAAATCAGTATTATGAGTAGATATACACACTCCCATGTTCATTGCAACAGTTCGTAAGAGCCAAGTTATGGAATCAACCTATGTATTCATCAACAGATGAATAGATAAAGAAAATGTGATATTTACACACACTAAAATATTATTCAGCCCTAAAAGTGAAGGAAAATTTGCAACAACATGGATGAACCTGGAGAACATCATGTTAAGTGAAATAAGCCGGGCAGAAAAAGACAAGTATTCCATGATCTCACATGTTTAATCTAAAAAAAGTTGAACTCGTAGAAACAACCTTTCTCCTTCCTCTCCTCCACCTTCTTGCACTGAAATTTTCTTTGCCCATCACAAAACAAGCCATCTTCATATTAGTAAAATTTTACAAATAAAAATATTTCAAAATTCCATAATACTCACATATAAGTGCATGTAAATGCATGATTTGACCACTGTTTTGGAGTTTCAATAATCGAATTCCACTTTCATTAAAGGCTAATATGGTGCTTAACTTATCTCTTTGGTAGGTGGTAAATGCTACTTTAATTTCACTTGTTTAATGTTCGTTTTCATAGTTTGATCTGGCCTATATATGCTGTTGACCTATTTGGCAGTGAAATCATTTTTTATGTCACACATGTGTTTTGAAGTCACAAAGAGGGTGCATTTGTTGAGGGTGCTAGTCTGCATTTGTTGTTTGTAATTTCAAAGCTGCATTAAACATTATTTAGTTCCTGAAACAATGGGTTACAGAAATTGTTACATGAACAATTGATAAGGTGTTTTAAAAGACTCTTCTTAAAAAGCAACCAGAAGAATGAAAAAATTATTATTAAAGGTAAAGATTGAAAGACGGATTAGTCAATCCTAATGTGAGGGTTGCTGTATTAACTCATTCTCATAGTGATTAGATGCACTCATTTTTCATACAAAATTTGAAATCCACACAGTGATTATCTTTCTCATGGTCTAATATTGGTACAGGATAGTACTTTAAGAAACATCAGTTAAACAATCTAAAATAACATAAAGATAATGAGGAAAATTCTGGAAATATGGTGGTAGAGGTGGTATCAGCATAGTTCTTAGATATCCTTGAATACCTTCAGAAAATTGGGCAACCAGGATAAAAAAATCAAAGTCAATGATATGGTCCAAAGTTAATACAATATCTTTGTATTATCAGTATCCACGCAAGAGGGAGTAGAGTAGAGGCAACTGTGATTCTAATGGCTCTGATAAAGTAGGAACCAACTAGTATTCCTGAAAAGCTGATAAACCAAACTTAGAGCAGCAACTGAAACTGGGAGGAGATTTTCCAGGATCCAATTCACAATGGGACCAGGACAGGATAAGGGTTGACAATGCCAAAGTAATCTGAGCCCCATAAACTACCCAAACTAACAAAGTAAAGCCTCTTATTGTGGCAGAACAGAGATAATAAGAGCAAAGGAAAGATAAGGTTCAGATAAAAGTGTGTGGGGGGTGCTAAGCAGGAAAGACAGATCTTAAAAAGGAATAGACTGCTCTTGTCCCTTAGTATATGCAGGAGATTGGTTTCGGGACTCCCAAGTATACCAATATCTGCATGTACTCAAGTCCCACAGTTGGCCCATGTAGAAATAGTTGGCCCTCCATATCCATGGGTTTTGTATCCCTTGAATACTGTATTTTCCATCCTCTTTCATTGAACAAAAGTCTGTGTAAAAGTGGACCTCTGAAGTTCAAACCCATGTTGTTCAAGGATCAGCTGTATTTTATTATTACTTTGCAAAAACAGTGGAAGAAGAAATACTAAATCTATCAATATAGAAGAGTTATTCTGACCTGTTCTTTCTCCTAAGGAAAAAAAAAAAGGAAACCTATTTAAATTAATAATGAAAAATAAACTTAAAAAGATATTAGTTGAATCCTATTTAAGTTTTTATAAGAAAAAGAATAGGAGCAGAATACTACTCATAAATGACTAGAATCAGTACCAAAATACACTACACAAAACAAAACCATAATTTAACATTGCAAAATCAGATAACGATATATTTTAAATAATAGATATTATTTACAGTGTGACTAGAGAAAAGGAAGTTTTGAAAAGAGAGGTGATAGAGCTCAGAAAAGAATTAGAAAATAAAAAATTTAAAAATGAACCCTAAACTATAATAAACATAAAAGTAAACACAACAGATAATGTCTTAAAAAAATAAATGATTAAATAGAGAAAAATACGTTAAAGTTAAAAAGAAAAAATATATGTAGGACATAATAAAAAACTCTAATATATATATAATAGGAGTTCTTAAGGAAGAAAAGCAAAACAACAAAACAAATGACGAAAATTAAAATTCATCAGTATTTCCCTTTAAATAAATTTGAAAGTGCATTTGGGAGGATAAACTGTATGTCTAGGAAAATGGCATAAACCAAGAAATAGTCTAGTAAAATGTATTTTAAATAAAAGAAAAAATCCTTTAATCATTTAGGCAAAAAGACATAAAGAAAATAAAATTATCATCAGACTTTTGGTAGCAATGCTTTAAATCAAGAGAAAATGTTTCATACCAGGAATGAAAATCATGAACCACAGATATTTTTTTCTAGCCAAACCTCCCTTCAAGTGTCAAGGCTATAAACAAATTTTTATGAGCATGCAAGAATTCAGAAATTATTGTTCCCGTGAGTATTTCCTAGAAAATCTACTAAAAAGTTAACTTTATATAACCAAAAACCTGAGAGATATCAAAATAAGGATGGTGGTGAGCATTAAATATATATTTTCCTATAAACCAATGCTACATGATGATTTTTAAGGAAAATAGTATAATACAGTATGCAATGGCGGTTTGCTTTAATGATATAGCTAGAATGGAATTATCAAAGACAAAAGGGTGGAGAAAAGGAATACAAGAAAAGTTAAATAAGCTTTCTGATCTCTTATCAGTACTACTGGTAGTAAAAGAATATTATGTAATGTAAGATGCTGGGGGAGAAAAAGTAGAAGGGGTAGAAGAAGCTGCTAATGCCAATTTTGCCCATAAAATGGAATAAATAGATGGTAGCTTAAGAAGATTACATAATGATATTAGAAAGAAAGGGAGGGGAGGAGTAATGAAAAAGAGGAGGAGGAAAAGGAAGATGATGGCAAGGAGGAGTAAGAAGGAGAAACAAAAGCAAATACAATAGACCACACAGGGAAAGGCTGGATGTATGGAGACATACACATTCAACTATAACATAGGACATGAGAGAATTAAGTGTAAAATATCAATCATACCAACAAATGTAAATCAGATTAACACATTTATTAAAAAACAGTCTTAGATTGCCC
The DNA here is from genome assembly GCF_000956105.1 of Propithecus coquereli. Taxonomy (NCBI): domain Eukaryota; kingdom Metazoa; phylum Chordata; class Mammalia; order Primates; family Indriidae; genus Propithecus; species Propithecus coquereli. The sequence continues at coordinate 4,488,710 of NW_012152063.1, forward strand.
CCAAAAATCAGTATTTAACACTATGTTTATATGAGACACATGCATAAAACAAAGAGATTACAAAGATTTAAAATGAGAGGGTAATAATACACGAAAGGTAATTGTAAGTGAAGTGAAAGGGTTCATGAAATTGATATCTGATTGAATAGAATTCAGTCCAAAATTATTTAAGAGACACAAAGGACACTTTTTAATATCTAGGCTATAATTCAAAATGAAGAAAAACTAGTTCTAAATATTTATATAACAATAATCTAGCAAATTGCATAAAAGAGAAACAAAATGCATGGAGAAACAGATATACTAATAGAGGAAGATTTTTAACATGTCACTCCTTCAAAGGCAGGTCAAGTGGACAGAAAAATATGATATTGATGAACTAAACAAAATCAATAAGATCATTCTTATAGATAAATACAAATACTGAACCCTATTAATAGAGAATATATTTTTTCTAACAGAAAATCTCAATCAACTAAAAATAGAAATAACTCCAAAGCACTCTCTGACTACAAAACAGAAAATCAAGAAATAAAGAACAAATTAAAAATTTTTCTACCTCAGTGAAGAAAAACACACACACATTGCCAGTTATTAAAGGGAAATTTCAAAATCAAACTGAAGAATATTTGAGAAACAAGTGTGAAGAAAATGAAACAGCAAAATTTAGGAGATACAGCAAACAATTATCAGTAAAATTTTTATATGAAATCACTATATCAATAGCAGTGATTAAAAAAACAACTATATCCCCAGTTTAAAATCTAGAAAAATGACTAAACCAAAAGAAGATAGAAGGCAAGGTTTAATAAAGGTAAAACAAAAATTAACAAGTTAGAAAATGGAAAACCAGTAAAAATCAGAAAAGCCAAGAAAATTGAAAAACCACTAGCCAAACCAAGAAAAAATAAAAAGGAGAAAAACTAGATACACAAAATTAGCAATATATACAACTAACAGGTACAATGCATGCTATCTTGGTGATAGGCACATTTACAACTTTGACTCAAACTGTGCAAAAGCAAATCATGTAACCAAAATGTTTATACCCTCCTAATATTCTGAAATAAAAAATGAAAGGAAAGAAAAGATATAATTGTCTAAAGAGAATTAGTATAAACAAATGTTGAGACTATTTGTATAATTCTATTAATATGTGAAAACCTAGATTAAATTGCTATTTTTCAGACATACTAAAATTGACCCCAGTAGAGATAGCTAGTCTGAAAAATCAATTGCAATAGAGTAAATATATTAATAGAATGTATTTAAAGAGTCATTCCACATAAAAGCACCAGAGCCATGTGGTTTTACTGGGGAATTCTACAATACTTTAAAAGATCAAATAGTCCCAATGTTAATTAAACAATTGCAGAACACAGGAAAAGAAGGAATGCTGTCCAACTAATTTCATGAAGCTGCAATGGGTGAAGACTTTTCAGCAAGGAATTAAAAAAAGATAGCCATATAGACAAAAGTCAGTTCTTCAACCCAGAAAGTCCAGGGCAGAGGGGAGCCTTTGTAAATGAACTTTATATATTTTACACCCTTGGCAAAGCCAACATGTATGTTGAAAAATAGAGGAGATTGAAGACAATGAACTTTAGTATCCTATCCTGTTTTGAGATAAATATGACAGACTGTCTTATTAGGGTCCACTAAAATTTAACTTTTCTAAATTTTTAAAAATCTGGTTACATGTTTATTGAGGATATTTCTATTTAATTTTGGTTCTTCCTTTGATTTTTACAGGGGAATTATATGCTAATTGAAACCTACATTAATTTTGCGATTACCAAGAAAGTTGTATTTCTCCTTGCAGATTTTAAATTTGTGTTTTGCTTGACAAAGTTATTTATGCTGATGTCCATTTGATTATTCTTATTCCTGTGATGATTTTTCTCTTCCAAATTAACAAATGATTGTTCTTCTTAATATGGTCTCTCTTGAATTGCTGAAATTTAGTAAATCCCCAAGACATGGATATTTATAGTTGTTCTGATTACATCAAGACTTTGAACTTCGTTAAGTTGACCATTCAGTCAATAAAAATTCATGGAGTGCCTACTAGATATCAAACTCTTTACGTGCTTAGGATATATCAAAGAACAAAACAGGCAAAACTCCTATCCTCAGATTCTCGTGGTAATTTATGGCCATCTGTGATGTATTTTCCTGAGAGCTTCCTGGTCTTTTCTCTACCTAGAATGCTCAAATCTTATTAAAATATCTATTGTACAAGTAACATCTATACTCAAATAATTCAAGGAAGAACTATATCCTTTCTATCTCATCGTAAGAAACCTCTTATTAGAAGACACTTAAAACATTATGTTTTTCACAAAATTTGCAATTTTCCCATTTTCAAGGAACAACTTTTCTTAGAAATCAAATTTCCTTCTCATACAATCTGAATCATTATCTTTTTGTAATCAGAGACATCATCTCTCTATGGAATTAAATACTCAGCTGTGAAAGCATTGTTAAATTCTTTTTCTCCATTTATTTTAGTGATAACTTGGTTTCTTCATACTGCAATATTCTTCTAATCTCATTTTGGATTTTTCTGTAAAGAGAAGAAAGTACAACTTTTAATGAAAAAAAAAAATTCTTGGTTTTTTTTATACACATAGAGAATTCTTTCTAAAGCCAGGAAGTGTTAGATGCACGTAGCAGGGCTGTGATCTATGAAGTATCATTCTCCTAAAAAGCATCAGCAAGTAGTTCTATCAAAAGTATATTCAGTTCAGAACTCCACATAAGCATAAAATCCTTTCACAAAGTCAGCAACTTGCTAATTGCATTACATATTTTAGAACTGAGACACATGGATTAAACATATTTTAAATAAAGTCTAAAGTTGGGTAATTGACTTCATATTTATCCATGTATTTATGAAGTCATCACAGAAAAGTGGCAATATGGTTTTCCTTTCATGTTTAGTCTCAGCTTCTTTTTCTTCCATCTGTTTCATATGTGTTGGAGTTTTTCAGGATTCTTTTCCTAGTGATCTTACATAATTTAAAAGTTTTAGAAGCCACCCATATGCCAATAACTCCCAGCTCTTTAATTTATATCACATGGACCTATTTAACTTCCTATTAGAAAGTTTCACTCAGAAATCTTATTGAATTTTGCCTGGACATTTCCACAAGCACCTCAAACTCAACCTGAATAAGTGTGAATTCAGAAGCTCCTTCTTAAATAAGTATCCTGCTATTTTGGTATATTCTATCTCAATTGGTAGTTTTACTATCCACCAAGTTACAAATTTGGAGTCATCCTTAACTTCCCCATCATTCTCACTCTCATAGCCAATTCTAAATCCTAACCATTTTCCCCAAAAAACTTTTTTTAGTCTTCCCTATCTTCTACATCCTTACGGTTGTCATCCTAGTTCAAGCCCTTGCCATCTCTCACCTGGATCATTGCAATAATCTCTTAACTCGGTGCTACACAGTGGGCCAATGGACGATAACATGACTTCACAGTCCTCTGTGCCTTTCTTTTCTGCTCAAAATCTATCAATGGCTCCCAATCAGTACAGAATAAAGTCTTAGCCCTTCGTCATGCCATGAAAGATCCTCTGTTATCTTTCCCTTTCTTCAATGTATCCATTCATCGCTAATTGCTTGTGCATCATGGCAGGCCATGTGTTGTTTACACCTCTAAGTCTTTGTTCGTGCACGTGTCTCCTCCAACATGAAGGCTTCCCTGAACACTCAGATTGGATTTTTTTTGTATATCCTCTGTTCCCCTATAATTCTCAATATTTGTGCCTAATATTACATATGCCCTATTGGAATATTACTATATCTGTCTGTCTCCCTCATGAGAAGGTGAGCTCTTTTAGACAAGAACTGTGTCCTACTCCTCATTATTAAGCTCTTGTATGTCAGGGTAGCAAATACAAGTTTATTAAAATAATAAACAATAGTACATTAGACAATAGTCAAGATTCCTGGGTTTGGGCTCTACCTGTGTACTTGGCATAAGTGTTTCATTGGATAGACTTGTAATTTTAATTTTTCGTGCAGGAGTATACCCAAATGGAAAGACAATGGATTGGACTCAGTGATTTATATTGTGAGGATTCTGTATACAATTTTGAATTATAAAAATGTTTCCTTTTACATTTTTTATTCAGACCTCTCCTAATCCCTTGGACCCACAGAACTGTTTAATAAGTGGAGAAATCTTCAATTATTGTTATAGGGCCTTTCAATCATATTAACTCCGCTTTTCAGTATCATTGTTTCCCCTAAAGAGTTCATCTTATACATACATTCCATTCAAGGTAATAATGGATTATTAATGGAATTTCTTTCCAAATGAATTTTGCAGATATTTGGATAAGCTTGAAAAATATTAGAAATTTTATAATCCTTTTTTGTTTTGAAAGCCACACAGTTACCAAACCTATATTAAATTTTAATAGAAATTCTAGCAGTTTGAGGAGCGGTGAACTATATACATATAAAATAAAATGCTTTCACATAGACATATAAAAATTGTGTAAGTGATAGGCCAATTAATGTTATAAATATGTTGGGAGTGATGCAGCAGACCACCTCCCTCTTGCCCTCATGTCACTTCACCACACACATAATCAGAGATACCCTTCACCTTCCTTCACTACCAATGACCACCCAGACACAGTCATGGTTACCTAAGGGTAATTCAGTAACATGACACACTCAAGTACTCTGGTTCATACACAGCGTGAGATCATTATTCATTAGCCACATACATTAAATTTTTAAAGCACTCCTTGGATTTGATCCAAGAATTATCTCATCAACACTTAACACCCCAGCCACAGAAGGAAGGGGCAGGAGGGTGAAATAGCACACTGAAATCTGAACTAGAGGAGAGACTGGATTGAGAGACAGAGGAGGAAAGGGTTTCATAGCAACTCAGTGGCCATAATTAGCCTCCCAACCTATACATTTGACAAGTCCTTGTATGCCTTGGAAGCCTAGCCAATGGACAAATGCACACATCTCCACAAAATACTTTCAACCTGTGATTGTTAGCAAAAACAGAATTTAGGAAAGATGAGCGTGAAAGGAAAAGGGGATGAAAGGAAGTTCTATGAGAGAATACCTACAGCTGCTTGGGAAAAAAAGGGAAGAGATGAAGAATACTGAGTGGGCCGGGTTGCCAACACTAGGCAGCTGCATTTTCTAAGGCTTATTTTCAAGCCTTTCAAGATTTGGGGGTCTACTACAAAAGCAGATTACCTTAAAGATATTTAAGTATAGGAATATAACCAGTAAGAAGCAAAATATTTGGACTACTCTAAGCACATAATATATTGCTTTTTCTTTAAATATTCTTCTCCTTCGAAAGATTCAGACTTTTTAGTTAAAACACTTTAAGCCAATGGGGAAAAAAATTCACTTATATACAAGAAAGGGTTTTGAACGATAATATAAGTTGTGATGACTGGTATTCTTTTAATTCTTTTATGACTGTCAAGAATGTACTTACATTTTTATGACTTTTAGAAATGTTCATTAATTGTTGTTAACTGTTCAAGAACTAGAGATGGAATGAGGAGCAAGATAGCCCAGTCCTGATGTCTTTTATATTTCACTGAGAATTATAGGCAAAAAACAAAATCATAGGCTGGGCGCGGTGGCTCACGCCTATAATCCTAGCACTCTGGAAGGCCGAGGTGAGTGAATCGCTCAAGGTCAGGAGTTCGAGACCAGTCTGAGCAAGAGCGAGACCCCGTCTTTACTAAAATAGAAAGAAATTATTTGGACAACTAAAAATCTATATAGAAAAAAAAATTAGCCAGGCATGGTGGCGCATGTCTGCAGTCCCAGCTACTCGGGAGGCTGAGGCACTAGGATTGCTCGAGCCCAGGAGTTTGAGGTTGCTGTGAGCTAGGCTGACGCCACGGCACTCTAGCTTGGGCAACAGAGTAAGACTCTGTCTCAAAAAAAAAACAAAAAAAACAAAGTCATAGTACATTGTTATGACACAAAAAACTGCTCTAAGTGTTACAGTCAGGAGATAATATGTGTTGTAAAAGACAGAAGGACCTTCTGACTCAATCTAAAGACACAGGAAAATTAAAGCAAGGGACCTTTTTTTTTTCCTCTACTATATGGTGGATGAGTAGGAATCATCCAGTGAAAAATGAGGTGAAATGTTTTGTTTTTAAATGTTAAAAAGTAACTAGCCAGAGCCAAAAAGAAGAAAGGTTGGGTGGAGGAAAGGAATGGGGGAGGGGAAGGAGGAAGGAGAGAATTGGGGGAGAGTGGTGGGGAGGGAGGAGAGGAGCAGGAAGTGGGGAGAGAGAAAGTTTACCATGGCTACAGTGTAGAAGGCAAGATGGAAAGTAGAAGAGGTGAATCTGGAGAGGAAGACAGAGGAGCTGGTCAGTTCAGAATATCCCTGATAAGAAAAGTAACCATATAATTTATCATGTAAACTGGGATATTTTTGAGAATGAGAGGAAGCACTATTAATAATTATGCCTGGAAATGAGCATAAGTGGAGACATATGGTGATTCTATTTAATAACTACAGAAAGAATTTTAAATAGGATGGCGGCTTGACATTTACATTTTTAAAAATTCAACTTTAATGGAGAATGGTTTGGGGGAAATATGGGGAGCCCAGCTAGAAAAGTTTTGCATGAATTGGAATGACTCATGATCATGACCTGAACTAAGAGAGTTTTGGCCATTTGGAGTTGAATGGATACACCTAGATTTAGAGGAAATAGAACTGACAGGTTTAATTGGAATTGATGGGGTAGAGGGACAGTGTTCGAGAAGAGATAAAAGTACAGGATCATTTGCCAGTTGTAACTTGAGCAACTGAGGGAATGGTGATGACTTTTATTGAGATTATGAACGTTGGAGGAGAACCTTCATTTGAGGAGGTGAGGATAGAAGGTATTCAGTCTGTAGCATATTGAGTTTGAGGGTCCTGGGAAATTTTAAAGAATCAATGCTAAGTAGACAGATTTGTATGTCAGGAGACATAAAAGCAAGGGTCATTGACAGATACAGTAAATAGAAATGAATAATATTTTTAAAGAAGAGAAGGTAAAGGAGATAAACGGGCCTTGGGCTAAGCCTTGTTGTTCTCCAATGGTGAATGTTTGTTTTTACCAAAATTCATATAACTCCCAAGGTGATGGTATTAGGAGATGGGCCTTTGGGAAGTGATTAGGTCATAGGGTAGAGCCCTCATGAATGGAATTAGTACCTTTATGAGAGACCACAGAAAGCTAGGTAGCCCCTTTCATCATGTGAGGACCTAGCAAGAAGTTGACATCTATGAGCCAGAAAGTGGGCCCTCACCGGAAAGGAAATATGCCTTGATACTAGACTCCCCAGCCTCCAGAACTGTGAGAAATACGTCTATTGTTTATAAGCCACCCAGTCTATGATATTTTGTTATGGCATCCTGAATGGACTGGGACATCCTACATTTAATATTTGAGTATAAAAAGCAAAATTGGCAAAGGAGGCTAAAGAAGAGCAACCAAAGAGATAAGAAAATATAAACTTCTAAATGAGATGTCAAGTAAAATAAGGATTATAATAATATGATAAATTCAATCAGAAATTATCCAGGCTGCCATTTATTTTTTTTTCCTTTTTTTCCCTTTTCTTTTGCTATATTTTGCTATGTGGACTGCTTGTTTATTTTATCTTTTTCATTGACTTTATTGAAATTTATTGTGATTTTAATTTTATTAATGATAACATCAATAATATGCAAATGTACATAATCCCCAATTATATAATTAAAAATGAAAACAAAATTTAAAACTCATTTTGTAAGCAAAAGCTGTTACTCTTTTTTGGCCTACATTTTTTTCTTTTGCTTGTCTTCATTTATTTAACCTAACATTGCAAATCTTGTGTATATGCCTACTAGATTATCTACTATCAACATTTCTGTTTTCTCATTTGTATTCTGTTTTGATGGCATGGTGACAATTATGTAGGCATTGGGTCAAACTCTCTCTCAAAAATAATTATTTAATTTCCTCTTGCCTTTTGGAAGCTGAGAGATCTGGGTATAAATACTAGCTCCAGATTATATTAATAGTGTGGGCTTACGCAACCAGACAAATTCTATGTGGTGTTTTGTAAAAATGGAAAGTTTCTGGCTCAAGTTAGTGTTAAAGTGTTTATTTTCTCACTTTTACCTCATTTCTGATCTTTAGCTTGTTTTAATATTCACTGTGAGTGCATTTCTACTGCAACTCCCCAATTCTTGGATTTTGCTCTTGATTGAGTCATCTGACCACATAGAAAACTTGGAAGGAAAAAATACTATGCTGGTACATTTTCTAAAACCTTATAAATCTGAGGATGCCTTTATAACACAATAAAATCATTGGGTCATAATTCCCTCTCCTGTCAAATCTTTGAAGAAAGTTTTTCTTTGCATTACAGAATGTTTATTGTCATGAAGGGGAAATATGAGACTGATTAGATTTTTTGTCTGACTATAACTTCTTTTCTTCCTTCTGGATGCTAGAATTCTTTTATTTTGAAATCTAATAATTTTTCTGGGGTGTTTGCATGTGTGTGTCTCATTGAACTTAGTACACTGGTTTTGCTTGAACATTTTTTGCAATGTCTAGGGCTCCCAAATTCACTTTTTATGATCTGGAAAATTCTATATACCCATACAGTGGATGTTGTTTCTAAGTTATTTACATTGTTTTTAAGAATCATCTATATTTTGTAATCTGAAATTTGTATGTCTTCTATTATTTAATCTTGCATTATTTTATATATATTCATGTAATTTGTTCTCATTTTGGTTGTCTTTCAAGTCTGTTTTTTTATTCACACTTATTATGAAAGCTGGGATACTTTTGAGAATGAGAAGAAGCACTATTAATAATTATGCCCAGAAATGAGCATAAGTGGAGACATATTGTATGATTATTAGTATTTTCCAAGCATATTTAATTTTATCTTATGCTTTTTTTTTTCATTGATCTTTGTAGTGAAGACTAGAAGAAGATAATTTAGGGAGTTCTTGCATAATAACCTCTATTCTTTTCTGTTAAGTAGGACAAGATATCTGTGGAAAGTGAAGGTAGGCAAGCACAAATAGAAGATTTGAAAAGATTAGAGAAGTAATGGCATAGTTCTTGAGGAGAATGCAGAGGAAATTACCCAAGAAAAGAAAAAGAAGAGTTGAGCAAAACAGAATAATTGACTAAAACTGAGAACCATACATTTGTGGTTTCTGCCTTCAGGGAACATAAAATCCAGTTGGGAAAAATGAGAAGTACTCAAACCATTATAACCCAAACAATCTACTATGGTTCATGATTGTGAATAAACAATACAGATAAATTTGTGACTCAGATTTTTTTTTTTTCCTTTTTGATAATGAGCAGATATTCTCAAATACAAAGGAAAAATATTTTCTTCTTTCATCAAAAAGTCTCAAAAGAATAACAAGCATTATCATATCTCCCTACCAGCCCATCCACTTTCTGATGAATTTCCTTATAAATTTACCACTCACATTGGGATCAGAAATATCTATATTTATTTGATATCATTTTATATAATTTTAAAGTGTAGATGCTGAGATAATTTTGTCCCTGAATCCTGAATATCTTTAACTTCTTTTTTTTAGAGTATACAGAGAGCATTTTATCACAATAAAAGTCATGTAGGCAAAAGTACATAGGAAATATATGTATATATACACACACATATATATGTAAATTATATATATGTAAATTTATATATATATATATATATAAATGATTCTCTGATCACAACAGCTGGAAGTGGTTTTTTCTTCCTCTGACTTCAATATCTTGTGTCTGTTCTGGTCAGAGGATTATTTTTCTTTGTGTTTATATTTTAAGGGTTTCAAGTACAGTTTTGTTAGGTGGATGTATTGATTGGTAAAGTCTGGGCTTTTAGAGTAACCAGCACCCAAATAATGCACATTGTACCCATTAAGTAATTTCTCATCCCTCATCCCTCTCTCACCCTTCCACCTATCCAAGACTCCAACATCCTTTATTTCACACCCTGTATCCACTTGTACGTTATTTAATTCCCATTTGCAAGTGAGAACATGTAGTATTTGACTTTCTATTTCTGAGTGGTTTCACTTAAAATAATGGGCTCCAGTTATCCATGTTGTTGCCAATGACATGATTTCATTTTTTATGGCTGAATAGTACTCCATTGCAAATATACACCAATCATCTGTCAGTAAACACTTAGGTTGATTCCATATGTTTGCTATTGTGAATAGTGCTGCAATAAACATATGAGCACAGATATCATTTTGATATAATTTCTTTTAGGTAGATACCCAGTACAGGGATTGCTGGAGTGAACAATAGTTCTATTTTTAGTTCTTTGAGGAATGTTCGTACTGTTCTCCGTAGAGGTTGTACTAATTAACATTCCCACCAAAAGTGTATAAACGTTCTTTTTCTCCATATCCTCATAAACATGTTTTTTGACATTTTAATAATAGTTATTCTGACTAGCATAAAACCATTGTGGTTTTAATTTGCATTTCTCTGATTAATGATGTTGAACATTTTTTCATATGCTTTTTGGCCATTCATATGTCTTATTTTGAAAAATGTCTGTTCTTGTCCTTTGCCCACTTTATAATGGGATTATTTGAGGTTTTCTTATTGTTGAGCTTCTTGTAAATTCTGGATGTCAGTCTGCTGTTGGAGGCATAGTTTACAAGTATTTTCTCCCATTCTGTAGATTGTTCACTCTGTTGATTATTTCTCTTGCTGTAAAGAAACTTTTTAGTTTAATGAAGTCCCATTTGTCTATTTTTATTTTCATTGCTTGTGATTTTGAGGTCTTAGTTATGAATTCCTTGCCTAAACCAATGTGTAGAAGAGTTTTTCCTAGGTTTTCTCATAGTATTTTAATAGTTTCAGATCTTACATTTAAATGTTTAATCCATCATGAGTTGATTTTTA
>NW_012152063.1:4500227-4505892 GCF_000956105.1 Propithecus coquereli
GTAGTTATTGTAATGGTATTTCCTTCTTAAATTTGTTCTGAGTTTTATTTTTATTGGTGTATAAAAATGCTGGTGATTTTTGTATGTAGATTTTTTTATCCTGAAACTTTACTGAATTCATTTATCAAATCTAAAAGTCTTTTGGAGGAGTCCATGGGGTTTTCTGGGTATAAGATCATACTGTCAGTAAACAGAGATAACTTGACTTTCTCTTTTCCAATGTAGATTACCTTTATTTCTTTCTCTTGCCTGATTTCCCTGGCTAGGACTTCCAGTACTATGTTGAATAGAAGTGGTGAAAGTGGGATCCTTGTCTTGTTTGAGTGCTTATGGGAATTGCTTTCAGCTTTTCCCCATTCAGTATGATGTTGGCTGTGGATTTGTTTTATTTGGCCATTATTATTTTGAAGTATGTTCCTCTATGCCTAGTTTGTTGAAGGTTTGTATCATGAAGGGATGTTGACTTTTATCAAATGCTCTTTCTTCATCTATTGAGATGATCACATGGTTTTTGTCCTTCATTCTGTTTATACAATGAATCACATTTATTGATTCGTGTATATTGAACCATCCTTGCATCCCTGATATAAAAATCACTGGATCGTGGTGTTTTATATTTTTCATGTGCTGCTGGATTTGGTTTACTAGTATTTTGTTAAGAATTTTTGCATCTGTCTTCAACATGATATTGATCTGTACTTTTGTTTTTTGCCATGTCCTTGTGTGGCTTTGGTATCAGAGTGGTACTGGCTTTGAAAAATGAGATAGGTAGGATTCTCTTCTCCTTGATTTCTTGGATTGGTGCCAGTTCTTTTTTGTACATCTGGTAGAATTTTGTTGTGAGTCCATCTGGTCCTGGGCTTTTTTGGGGGGATATTTTTAAATTACTGATCAGTCTCACTATTCATTATTGGTCTATTCAGTATTTCTATTTCTTCCTTGTACAATTTTGGGAGTTTAAATGTTTCCTGGAATCTATCCATTTCCTGGAGGTTTTCTAGTTTGAGAACATATAGTTGTCCATGGCAGTCTCTGATGATCTTTTGTATTTCTGTGGCATAAGTTATAATGTCTACTTTTTCACTTCTGATTATGTTTATTTGGATATTCTCTCTTTTCTTGGTTAATCTTGCTAGTGGTCTATCAGTTTTGTTTATTTTTCAAAAACCAACTTCTTATTTCTTTGATCCTTTGTATTGTTTTTTTTTTATCTCAATTTCATTTAGTTTTGCTCTGCTTTTTGCTATTTCTTTTTCTCTGTTAGCTTTGGATTTGGTTTATTCTTGTTTTTCTAGTTCCTTGAGGTACAAAATTAGGTTGTTAATTTGTGATCTTTCTATTTTTTCGATGTAGGCATTTAACACTATAGTTTCTCTCTTAGCACTGCTTTTACTGTATTCTAGAGGTTTTAATATACTGTGGCTTCATTTTCATTCATTTCAATTTTTTTTTGCATTTCTATCTTCATTTTGTCATTGACCCAAAGAATAAGAAATAATAAAATAAAGAAGAAAATGACTTCGCAAACATGCAATTGTTTTCAAATCACACTCCATATACTTGAGACTGTGGTTACCACCTAATCTTAGATATTTAGTTCATGTCTAAAAAATGTTCTAGAGACAATTATCATAACTATACATATGGATTTTAAATTGTAAATTATGTTATTTATACTGAAATTAGAAAGATTATAAAAAATTATACCATAAAATTACCAAATATTGTGCAATGTGATGTTAATCTCTTGATGTCTTTTAGGTATGTTTAAAGGTTACTAGCAAGCATAGAAAGATTTATTCAATATCTTGCCTTATTACATAATAACTTGAGGAAATACCAAAGAACTTAAAGATTTACTGAGTTCTAGAATTCAAAAACCTGGGGGATGAAGAAGCAAAAAGGAATACCATTAATATGAGAAATTTTTACAAGATGCAATGACACCATAGATTTAAGTCAAAAATTGTAGCTGTTCTGGAGTATGCCCAATGTGCCAGGTAACAACTAGACATGGAAAAATTATGATTTTCACTAGCAATTCCCCAAAATAGATATCACAATCTTTAAAATTAAATATAGAAAAATCCTTATATTTGCTGTGCTAATGCCCTGTACATATTCTATCTGTATTAGTCTACTTGGGCTACTTTAACAAAATACCACAGACTGGGTGGCTTAAGCAATACACATCCATTTTCTCACAATTCTGGAGGCCAGAGATTCATGATCAAGGTACTAGCCCATTCACTTTCTGGCAAGGACTCTCTCCCTGGATTGTGGAAAGCTGCCTCCTCACTACGTCCTTGCAGGTCCTTTCCTCCATGCACGTGCACAGAGAAAGAAGGAACAAAGCTCTCTATTGTCTCTTTGTATAAGGTCACTAATCCTCTTGGATCAGGGCTCCATTCTTACGACCTCACTTAATCTTAATTATTTCCTTAGAGGCCCCATTTCCGAATTCAGCCACACTGGAGGTTAAGTCTTCAACATGAATTTTGGAGGGACAAACACATTAAGTCTATGGCACTATGCATGGTGTGGAATTACTGGAAAAACATTTTAGCTTTATTTAAAAGCAGCTATCACTTTGGGGCTTTTTAAATAGATTCTAAATATTTTTTAAAAACTCACAGCTGAAAGCAGCTTTACCCCCTTTCCAGTGCTTAGGACATTTTTGAAATTTACTTGATTCTCAGCTTAACCCTACATGCTTCACATGATTGGCCTTAGAAGTGGTGGGCAATAGAAAGTCTAAGATCACACACTGTAAGGGGCTCACCCTTATCCTTTTAAATGACTGAAAACTATCCTCTAAACAGGCTAAAAAGGTGGCTTACAAAGTCTGAAGCGCTTTCCCCCAAAAGATCAGTTACTTTGTAATAAGAATAAACGGATTTTCTTTGCAGGACTCTCATCTTTGAATAAGTATCTAATCTAGTTAGGTTCCTTGGACCATGCAGCAAGGAATCTTTTCTATTTCCAAAGGCAAGCTTGCCTAGATTTACCTAAAATAATTTTAGGAAAATTGCCTCCAACCATGGATCTCAATGATGCTTTTTATAACTTAATCTTTTTACTGATATTACTATTACATAATAATCCTAATATTCTACTTGTCACGTAGAACCCATTAATTGAATAGCAGTCTTGTTTTTAACCTTCCCAGTTACATTGCTTAGAGAGTTTTCTATTCATGTTGTTTTTTGACGTGAGTTGGTAATTTACTGTACTGTTTTATATTTTCTTTTGTTTAATTTAATTTAAGATGAAACATATTTCTGGAATAGACTACTGCAAAGGAATTGTGTTTTAAAAAAGTATCTAATAACCTTTTCAATGCCTACACAACAGCTCACTATTAAAACATTTGTCCCGAGTATTAAAATGACATGCAGAGTGATGTTTATTGCACTGGAGTAAAAGGCCCTGCCTATTGTTTTCCCAGAAACTCTTTGTTTTGTCTCAGTGCATGCTTTGATTTGTTCCCTGACACGATTTCCATTCCTCGAGCCCAGGCCTCCTAGATATACCATCCATGATCTGCCCACATCTTGTCTTATATACATCAAACAATGAAGGAATCGTTGGAGTATATTATTTTTAAAAACAGGTCTGGTACTTTCTTGGCTCTTTTGTAACTGTTATTATTGGAATTTTTACAATTTTATGGAATTCAATGGGACCCTACAATTTCCTTGAGTGTAGGATTTCTTCTTTCCTGTGTTTTTATGCCACAAAGCTGAATTTTAAAGAGAAACACGAGAAACACTCTTCTTTCTACAAGGAATAAGGGCCTCAGCAAATTCCTAATCTAATTAACATCTTTAACAACTTTGACAATAAATTGACTGCAACTGCTCTTGAAACTCTGCGCCACCTTGTTAAGCTTCTTTCCAAGACTGCTATAAATCAAAGGAGAAATGCTAAGGTCGTTGCATATGTTTGTTGCTTGTTCCAATGTGAAAGCCTGATTGCTTTACCAACTGCTCATTTAGACTGGATTTTTTAAAAACTTGTTTAGCATTTCAGGTTTGGAAAAGAGGCCCCTCTGAATGCACAGGATTATATTTTGGCTCCAGTTCCTTAGGCCAAAGTATAATAACCCAGTTACTTAGTTTGTTGTAGATTATGTGTATTTTTCAAAGACAATAATGAGCAAATTAAAATTTATGAAGAAGGTTATACACTATCATTTAATACTTGACCAGAAACTTTTTCATGCTATTGAAATAATATAATTTCTTCTTATCATGAATTTATATTAAATGTTGTTGGGAAACTCAATTCACTATGTAGTTGCGATAATAGAATTCTTCCAAAAGCACTGGGTTATCATTTATGTTCAGATAGGCAAATGTTTTGTTTCTTGATTTCAAACTGAACTTTATACACAGCCGAAGTACACATAGGAACACAACTACTGGTTCATCATTTGAGTGTAAATTTAGTACATCTAAATGCACTTCATCTTTCAGGTATATGAGCAATGAGTTGTTTTGTCACTAGTCCAGTTCATTTGTAGAATATCTACATGGTCCACAACACATACAGGGTCATGATCCTGAGATTTTAACCAATTTGTTTTATTTTATTTTGTTATTGTTTTTAGCCAAGTCTTTTATGAACCTCTGATTAAGGAGTCCCTAAAGGATAGATCTTTCCCTGGTATAAAAGAAAAGAGGACTAATTATTTTAAAGTCTAGTCCAAAAAGAGTTTTTAATATTGTCAGACAATATTCAACCATCTAGTAACTTAGTTGAAATAAAATAGTAATTTGTTTTGCATTGCATTCATAAAATAACAAGAAAAGGAGTTCTGGTCTATTCACAAAAGGGGAAATAATAAAGAAAAAATTAAGAAACACTCTATCTCATTAGTAATTTAGGAAGTATGAATAATGATACCCTTGAACAATAATTTTACAACTGCTTAATTACAGTAATAGATAAATAGTAAACAATGCCAACTTGGTACTTTCATTTACCGTTCATGGTATGAACAAGAAGTATAATTTTGGGGGAACCAATTTGACAATATATTTATGCAACCAATATTATAATCCAATCATTCCATATCTGGCTATCTATCATGAGGGAATAACAGATGTTTAGAAAACAACTATAGTCATGTACCGCATAACGATGTTTTGGTCAACAATGGGCCACATATACAACAGTGGTCCTATATGATTATAATGAAGTATTTTTACTGTACCTTTCTATGCTTAGATATGTTTAGATAACCAAACGCTTACCGCTGTGTTACAGTTGCATATAGTATTGAGTACCATAACATGTTGTATAGGTTTGTAGCCTAGAAGCAATAGGCTATACCGGATAGCCTAGGTGTGTAGTAGAGTATTCCATCTGGGTTTGTGTAAGTACATTCTATGATGTTCACATAATTACAAAATCACCCATTGACACATTTCTCAGAATGTAGCCCATCATTAAGTGACACATGACTGACTGTCTTTATAATTGCCAAAATTGAAAACATTTATGTGTCTGATGATAATCAAGTGGTTAATTAAATCATGATGTATCAACTACATGCATATTCTTCAATCATTAATATGATGGATGATATACCAACATGGAAAAAAGCTTATGAACTAAAGTTAGGGGACAAAAAAAGGGATGAAGGTTTTGTATACATTAT
>NW_012152063.1:4506162-4519220 GCF_000956105.1 Propithecus coquereli
GAAAAAAAAAAAAATCAAAGATAAATGAGGCCAAGCCTGTCTGCCACTTTAGGAAAGGTTGATGTGATGTGAGAATTGTTAGTAACTGCAGGAGATTTTACAGCCTGACTCAATTGTATCTGTTGCCACATGTTTGGGATGGAGGCTAGAAAATATTTTGTAAAAATACATTTTCATAAAATGTCTTATAGAATATGGACTAAAGCTTGTGAAAAGTCTGATGTTTGAAATGGGGCATGAGTCAGCCAAGAGGCAGGCTGTGAAAGACCACAGCTGAGGTTTTTTTTTTTTTTTCCTTTTCCCTCCCCCAGAGTAATTTCACAAACCTTCCAAATTAGCATTTACCTTTTGGGAGTCAGACCTGAGACATGGAAATTTCAAAGTCTGTGTTATCTAAATGAGTTTTTTGTTTACTGATAAATTTTGATGTAGTGTTATTTCTAAAGTTAAGGTTACGAAATATCTGCAATTTCAGGAGAAAGCCTGGAATTTGCTCTTGCATCCCCAGCTGCATTGTATCGCTAGTTTGGAGGAACAACTTGGAGAATTAGCCACTCCCAGAGGGAATAAAGGATTAAGCTTGACTTTCTTTATCAACATTTGGTTGAATATTTGTCCCATGCATTCATGCATAACTACATAGACAAAAGGTAACGAACGATTGAGTAAATGATTGAATTGTATTTTATTCTACTTCTAAGCTCTCAACTGTTTCACTTTCTTATGTTTTTTCTATATAAGAGTGGGGAGGCTTGAAATACTGTTTTTCATCACATGTTTGAGGGTAAGATAGATGATCTGACCAACGTAAAGATATAGGTCTTCAAAGTGCAAGGTACTTTATTTCTTTACCAAACAAAAGGGATTTATTTGAAGTGATCTGTGTTAAAGAGACCTCCCTAAACTGAAGGGCATATGTTTTTGTGAAATTGCATGTAAGTTTATGTAAAATGAACCTGGTCTCCTAAATCAGAACGATCAGAAAAACCAGAAGAGTTCTGTAGTTTCCCAACTTGGATAAATACTACTTCTAGGAAATTTGAGGGTGTGGAGGTAAGGTATCAAGATCCCCTAAGAATTCGAGAAGCAAAGTGCTCAGCCCAATCTAGGTTGATTTTACCAGTATCCAACAGTAATTAGTGATAAAGACAACTGCTCAAACTGCCAGGACCATAAGGAACCTGCGTCTGAATTAGAAGTCATCTGCAAGAACTAATTTAGGCCATTAGACCTTAAGTGTTTTAGTTTTTTTTAATTTACTTTTAAAGAAAACTATCCTGAGAAATTTAGTGTGGTCTATTACAAAACTGACCTCTGTTGCATACTTTAGTAGAGTTTTTTTGCCTACAATAAACTACTTCTCTGGTCATTTGGCCACAATCCAATAGTACTAAGATGTCTGTAATTCTCTTTTCCTTATCATTATCTTCACTGCTACAGATATCATTAGTAGTCATGAATTTGTCCAAATCATAAATTTAAAATGTCTCCTAACTACTTCAATAGCAGTAATTGTGCTGAAATAAACTTCTCTATACTCTTCTTATTGTGTGAACCACATAGAACCCATTTTGTTTTCTCTTATAGCCTTTTAAATTGGGAATTCTTATTTTAATGGTTCTTAATTTCTCATGTATTCTGGGTCTCCCTGTCTAGTGCTGTACATGGTTAAAGAGAAATCATCTACTTTTACTAATCTCTCTTGCCGTTCTTCAGGCTATTTTACCAATAGAAACCTCATGTAGGGTTTCGATTGCTTTCCTACAAGGAAAGAGCAGTATACAGTAAAAGAGGCTTTGTTTCCTCTTGCTTCAGTTAGTATGTTTGGTGATTAACCTGGGAGAGAGGGAGGGACAAGTTTGAAAAAAATATTGTGTGCAATTGATGAATATATTTACCTAATAACCTTCATTTTTTCTCTGATCAGTAGACCATGTTATTCAGCTGTATCTTTGGCATGAAATATTGTGCTTAGCACATGATAGGTGCTCAGTAAACCTTTATTACATTGGAATAAAATGAATTTATCAGCATATCATTGACATATAAAACAATGCGCTAACTTTCATAAAAGATAAATCAAGATTTTCAGATTTTCTTTCTTAAATTATACTCAAACATGCAATCTAATGAGATTCTAGGACTGCAGTCAACAGTGAATTTTTTTGTAAAATATATAATTTATTGGTCACTACTAAGCAAATTGCTGAGACACTAAATCACTTTATAAATATACACAGAAACAACTGTTTATCTCTAGTTTCCATGAATTGCTCATCCAAACAAAAGATCTGCCTGGACTGTTTTGTTTCTTAACATGTAAACTTAAAGTCCAGAGCCTTCCAATTATGCCTAATGAGAGTTTCTAGATTTATAAGGTACGTGAGTGAATTGTTAAATAATCTAATTTAGTAAGAACTTAAAAGCTATGTTTTAAAAGAAAGACTTGACCAAGCACAGAAAGACCACATATTTTGCTATTATTCTATTTATATGAAATGTCTAGAAAAGGCAAATTTAGAGAGACAGAAAGTAGATTAGTGGTTGCCTGGAGCTGGGGGTGGGAACAGGAATTAACTGTAAACAGGCACAAGGGATCTTAGTGGGGCCATGGAAAGGTTCTAAAACAAGATTGTGGTGGTGGTTACATAAATTGGCAAATTTACTAAAAATTTTGAAGTATACACACACATATAAAAGAATGGCTTGATTAAAATGTTATTTAAATGATGGTTCAGTAAAAGTTACTTAGTTTAAGCTTCTTACAGAATCTGTCTTTTTCTACCCATCGAGGATGATAGAAACAAACTCTGGACATTTGTTGTTCCACATATGCGGAGGGGTGTGTTTGCCTTATTCTCCAATTGTAACCACTTTACTACAGAACTCAGATAATGACAGTGACCCAAGTTTTCTCTGGAAGAAAAGGTAAAATTTATGCAGGTAGATCAATCGTGTCTGCCATATCACAGCACTATGTCCCTGGAACCTGTCATGGTGTTAGGCACATGGTATACTCTCCATAAATAATCTGTTTAATGAATGAATGGAGAACCATACAAACATATGGCTCTGAAATAAAGTTGTCAGTTTCATAGCACAGCTTCCCATAAATGTAAGAAGCTGTATTAAGTAATTCATAACCTGCTATTCATTCTGGTACTTTATGGTTAAGATCAATGCACAATTCAAATATTTTCAACCAAACATCATTTTATCTGTACACGAAATGTTATAAAATATTTTCTTTCTCTCTCAACAATTGAATATTCTCCTGGGGAGTGGGGAGTAAAAATAGGCACTATGTTACATCAACTTACTAGAATACAATGAAAAAACCATTTTACAATTGTAGAAAGAAGGGGTTATTGAATGTTCTGGTTTGTTCATAAAACTATGTTGGAAAGACCTAAGTGCAACTCAGCTTTTGGCAGTAGACCTTGTTCAGGAACAAAATCAATAAAAGTCAGGGTGCATTAAGGATTTGATGAATCAAATAAAGGCACTTTGGCATAAAAAAGAAATTAATTCTTTATAACCTGAGTTTGGCTTGTGATAGTCAATTCTATTGAACTAAAATGATATATTTAACCCAGTCACAGAGTGCTAATTTCATAGTCCTTTTCTTTTCCCCCAGGTGTTCCTGCATAGGTGTTAGAGGTAATTAACTGCCATTTTTTTCTCAATAATTCAGAATCTGCAATGAATCAAAAATCTCTGTGTGAGTGATTGTAGAAAATGGCAACACTTAGTTTGTTATGTAGCACATTCTTACTCCAGTTGTTTAATGGTAGGAGCAGTTACCCTAGAATTTATTATGCATAACTATTAGACAATTGATTTTTCTCACTATATACCAACTTTAAATGTGTTGATGTGCACACACATATGTCCATCTATGCATCCACATCCAAACATGCATATATGAACACCAAGAAAGCTGCATATCATTATTCACTGCAATTTTGGTTGTAAATATAATTGATTAAAATTTCAGTATTTTTTTCAAAATAAGATTTGCTATCTTTGAACACAGAATTGTTTTTCATTGTTCCATCCTTTTAATAAGGAAATATTAACAGAAAATTGTGACTCTGATTCATATAGAGTTGGCCACACAGTTGTAGTAAGTAAAAAATGAATCTTTTCCTTTTATGTAAGATACCATAGAGAAAATTCAGGTATTATTGTAAATCAATAGTCTGTATCACAGAGGTACTGAAACTTATACCTGTATCTCAACTGAGATCACCAATAACTGTGCCTATCACAATGAATTTATTTGAAATTTTACTTGTGCAAGTAGATCCATAATTGGGAGCTCAGTGCTCAGCTTATTAGCACTGTCTGGGCAAGGCTGCTAGAAAACAGTTGGTAGTGTCTTTCTGTACCGTTGATCCTGTGGCAGAGGTAAAGAGTTCCTAAAACCAAAATCCAACCTCTTATTTGCAATCAAAGCCTGCCCTGGAGGCCAGACATGTGTAGCTCCTGCTGCCAGAACCACAGAGGACTTGCCATGTGTTTTTCACCTTGGTAACTTGTATCAGCAGAGTTTCCACTAGGTGCTGAGTTTTATTTAAGAGGTCGATGATAAGGAAACTGCCCCTACTTCCAAGACCAAGTCACCATGTGCCTAAACAGGACTTTCTTGTGGCAGGGGTAATCCAGTACTATATAAACTCATACCACTTCTTTATCCCTGAGGGATTGAAATACACCTATGAAAGCATATCTGGTCCAGAAGGCAACTTTTTAACACATAGCCTTTTTAGGGCCTTGAGGAATCATTTGTTAATGAGAAATTCGCTAACATTTTGTTTAATAATGTCTGTTTTCCGCATAATACTGGAAGCTCCATGAGGATAAGGCCACGTTTTTTTCTTTTTGTTTGCCATAGTATACACAGTGCCTTTACCATAGTGCTTGGTGCATGGTAGGAAATTGATACTTATTTGTCGAAAAAAAATTCATAGAATACATTTGTGTGAATAGTCATTTACCTGACATTTTTCAGTTACATACTCACTGGCTTATTTAATTACTGCTGTATAGATTTGATGGTCTTTTTATTCTCAACAATTTCTACCATGTTTTTGTAACATTGCAAAATAATGTCTCTAGTATGAAAACCTATTTAAAAAACAGTATCTATTTGACTCAGTGTTAAGGAATTTCTTCTTTCTGAGGTTGTTGGGGGTGATTAAAAACTGACTTGTCTTCAATATTCTCCTAAGAACTGAGCTTTAGAGCTGTAAGTCTTCAATTATCTAACTGAGACTTTAGTCAGCTATATCTCAGTTTGTGCTTAGCTCAAGCACCACGTGTCTGCAAGTTGTATGAACTAGCCATTCTTTAGAGGGCCATGGTCACGTGGAGTGATGTCCTTATTTCCTTCTCTGAGTGGCCCCTGGCTCACCCCAAAGTGAACATCAAGTCTAGGATGTGCATTCTCTTTGAGGACAGATTTCTCCCTGTCTGATTTCTGCCCTGGTGGAACATTGGCCCTCAAATCTGAGGATTTTGTTCTAAGGATTTATTTGGCATTTGTAAAGTACTGACAGGGTCTCCAGCTTTGAATAAAACATAGGAGGTGACATGCTTCACTTTCCCACTGGGCTTAGAGTTGAGGTAATTATGGTTCTGGGTTTTGTGCATGTTTGGAATTTAAAATTGTTGCTTTGTCAGTGTGTTGATTTTATGGTCAGTCTCAAGAGTAAGTAGATTTCAAAAACATAGCCAGTTAAGAGGAGAGTTGGCTGACTGCTAGATAGAAGTATCTGGATAATAGTAGTATCCGTCCCACAAGATGGTTCTGAAAGGAGGGTTATAATCGACTTAAGCCATTTTTTGCTGCCTGTTCTTTTAAACATGTGGCTGGAAAGTCTCTTCTGGTCTCTTAGCTGAAATGCTCAAACATATTCTGTAACAGTTATGCAGCGTAGTCCAACACAAAGAAAGTATTGTACTTCATCACTCGCCCAGGTTTTCCTACAAGATCAAAAGTGAAAGCTATTTCCATTTGAATTGGAAATAGGCAGTAAACATTTTCTTGATAGAACTTTTAAGATTTCTCTGCATTGTTAGGAAGACAAAAAGTAAAATTGGATTGTATCTCCTTAAGGCAGTAAAAATGGAATGAAATTTTTTTTCTGAAAATGCCAATGGCTAATATCAAAGAGAACATCAAACTGTTCATGTGCATAAGGGACAATACTCAGAGATGGGAAATAGGATTTAGAAACGTAGTAAAATCTTACAAATTGAGAGTTTTTGATACTTTCAATAAGGACTTGCCTTCAGTTTAGCTTAGAATGATTTATAACAAAAGTTTGTAAATCAACTAATGGGATAAAGACATTAACGTAGAGAATTCATATGACTTAAGAGAAAGCAATGATTCTGATATCTAACTGTGTTAAAAATGCCATTTTCCAAAACAGCAATTCATATGTAAAAAATAACTCCTAACAAGGATTTTATTAGACAACATTTTATTGTATAATTCAAATTTGTAAGTAAATGAGAGTAACAGAGACTATTTTTTTCCTGGAAGTATTGTATAACTATAAATTTACATTAGAAATTTGCATCTTGCATCTACCACACTCTCCCTTCCCTTTTTTATTTATAAATCCCAGAGAGAGCCCCAGGCACAAAGAAGAAAAAGGTGAGGACCATCAATCTGGTTTAGTCATTTTATTTTTCGTTACAGTTTGTCGAGAACATAATGATATGCTATTGAGGAGAGGATAGGTGAATAGGAGTCATGAAGATATAGAACTGCATCACTCTGTTGTCTCTCACACGGATTTAGGACCAATGTTATGTGGGGCGGGTTCTACATCTGGGAAGGTCAGGAGGCTGACCATGGCTGCTAGAGGTGCGAATCTGGTGGGAGAGAAACAGGATATGGTTATGAAGATGAATACGGGGGGCTTAGAGTCCAGGGAACTCATCCAGGGACCTGGGGCTCCTTGATGAGTGTCACTGGTGTAGGCCGCAGAGTGGGGGTGAGCATAGCATCCCTTTAGGGAGAATATGAATGGGCCTGGACCTGGTGCTTGGGAAGAAGGAGGTTCATGTTGTTGGAAAAAGGAAGAAGAATGAGCAAGGCATATTCAGAATTGGAAGACACCATCACAAATCCTAGAACTAAAAATGTGCCTTTGATCTCATCTTGGCCCAAGAGCCATGTCCATTATGAACTAGGCCAGGAGCAAAGTCCTGCAGGGTCATTTGCCTGGGGATATTTGTTTGGGCACAAATAGGATAGAGAGACAGGGGAAGCTGCACCCTCCACAGAACAGGATAGCTTAAAGCAGTAATTTTTTTCTGTTACCAATGCAGAGGGGCTGGTCCAGAATTCTCTATCCTGCTCAGGGCACAGTATTACGGACCGGGCTCAGTTAAAGGCTGTGTAATGAAACATGGAGTTTGTGTAACTGAGAAGACCTAGTATGCCCAGTTATGGCTGTGGGCCCCGTGAAGGGCTTCTAGGTGACACAAGCAAGATTTTGCTCTTTGACTTTGGCCTTATTAACAGTCTACTGCAAACTTATCAGCATCCGTAGGCACTGGCACCTGCTTTCTCTTTGCCCTGGGCATGAAACTCTTGATAATTGCTTTTGAAAGTACACAGTTTCTCTTCTTCATCTTGAGATAAACCTCACTTTCAAGAAACATCTGTTTTTCAAGGAAATTCTGGATTTCTTGGGCCCTCCAAAGTTTAAAGAAATGGGCAAAAAGGGACAAAGAAACGTGAAGCCATCTTGCAAGGTTTCAAGCTGCACCTTTTTGTGTTTCTCGGGGACCTGTTCTTGATGGACAGGGCCAAGGCTGAACAATAAGACGAAGATGGGAGATAGAGAAGTCTCAACCTGGAATCGCAAGGGTGCAGCTCCTTCCTGAAATCTAACGCTGTTATTGGTCAGTAGGCCTAAATGTTGTTCAGATTCCTCATAATGAGTGTTACTGAGAACAGAGCAGAGAAACAGGCTTTGATGGTACAGGGAAGACTCATGGGAAGACTTTCTCTGATGTCTCAGGGACATGAGACACAACCCATGAGGATACTTAGTCTCCATGAGGTAACCAGGGTCCCCTTGGCAGAGACTGAGAGCTCCCTTGAGTAATGGGACAGGCCCCACTATCCTCAGAAGCTTTCCCAGCCTAGGGCTGGAGAGGGAGGACTCAGGCTGGGACAGTACGTTTAGAGAGCTCAGTTAAATGGCTCGGAGAGTGTTGTTGAAGACTCTCTCTTCTCTTAGTGCCTTTTTCTTCTTTTACTCTGTGAGTGTTCCAGTAATTTTAGTCTGAATAATCTCTTCTGATATTATTTAAAAATAACAAATCTTTTAATGGCAGCTTTTCTTTTAAGCAGTTGCCTGTGAAAGGATTAAAAAATAGCTCATCACTGTATTGAATATCAAAATCTAAGATTCTCAGCCTTGAGAACAGAACTGGAAAAATATATACACAATGAAATATGTATGTAGTGAGAAAGGGTTTCAGTCTCAGACCAGTACCAATGGCTCATTTCAAATTCGAAGCAGAAGCACATTCTGAGAATCAGGAATTTTATAAAGGAAAATAAAACTGAGCATTACAGAGCCCACCATAAGCACAGGGATTAAGGTCAAGGGCTCTGGAGAAAGAGATCCAGGGTTTTAATCCTAGATCCAAAATTTTAAATTGTTGGATCTTGTTCAAGTTAACCTTGCTGTGTCTCAGTTGCTTTTCCTAAAATGAGGATAATAATGACAGCTACTCACAGCCTGAAAAAATTATTTGACTTCTTCGCTCTGAGTTCAAGTCCGACTAGTAGAGCTTTGGGCTCTAGGTATAACTACAGACTTCTACTTGTCATCTATTTAATATAAGGCTATACAAGAGGATAAGGAATAAAATAAAATGCCAATTTAAATAATAGCAATGTGTATCCTATCATATAGCTATTTAAGAAGTGCAAGAGGTTCTCCATTTAGGGGAGGGCTATTTGGGCTGGGCAAAAAGGGTCTAGTGTTTAGCTAGATTGTCCTAGATTGTCTGGGTTTTCTGACTCCCTTTCGGAATGTTATATTGTTGTCTATTACTTAACCAAAAGGGTTTGCCAAATCTGGAACATTTGGAATATGAAAGCAAAGATTCAGGCAAACACTAAGACAGGCGTTTCTAACTGGTTTTAAAAGGAGGAGCTACTTTTCATTTTTCATTTATCAGTGAGTTGGGATAATGCATTTGGTTGGAGGGTGGCTAGTGGGAGAGGACTGGTGAAGGAAAATGTAAGAGTAAGTCCCTGAGATGGTAGGAAGGTGGGGGTGGGAGGAGACCTAAAGGAGGGGTTTGAAAGAAGTACATTACCTTCAACACTGGAAATCTTGGGAGAGCTCCCATGGATGAGTGAGAAATGAGTGGGAAGCCAGTGTCACATGGCTTGAAAAATCACCATTAGGGTTCTCTCTATTGAACAGGGAGACATTCTTTGTTGAAGTTATGCCAAACAGAAGTCAGAAGACACAGCTATTCATTGTTTGTTTACAGTCAAAACTAATTATATGGATCACTGAGAATTGAGGGATGTTCGTGATGGGTAGAGGAATGTCATAGGGATTTACCAAGGTGAAGTTTATTCTCTTTAATTTACTGTTTAGTTTAATAAATTCTAAGAGCTTCTGAGTACACAGAAAGGCAGGCAGGCATGTGGGGTATGTAATATAGAAGGATTGTGCATTATTTTTGCATTTCTATAGGTTTAGTTTTATTTTAAATGCAGCCGAATAGCCAGCTATTTGTTTTCCTAAATTGAGTTATTTTGTAAAAATTCCTTTTCTAATGCCAATGATGCAGGATTCCAGTATTATAGCTTTTTTTGTATGAGACTTTCTTAAACCAAGACATACCTCTGTCTAAAGAACTTCTTTGTAACCCAAGGCAATGGATCAATAGTGGTGAGAAAAATAACAGAAATTCCAAACCAGTGACTCTGAGGACCATTTTATTTAGCCCATATAATTTTATAAAAATTTGACTCAGTTGTAACTTTAAAAGATTTAAGATTTCACTGAAAATCCAATTCTCAATTTCTTTTGAAGGGTCAAAAATCTTTGAAGGCTGAATTTTGCATCCATCATCCAGTGGCAGCACTCAGCTGGAATTAAGTGACCACCTTCATCTCTAGATCCCTTGCACTCTACTGACAAGGCTGTAGGCCTCTTGTTCTGCCTCCTTGGCTCATTCACGTCACCTGTTCCCTGATGGCGTTTGAGCCCAAGACATCTGACTTAGTCTTATCTTTATGACACTTACCAATAGTCCTTTTCTTCAGCTTTATTGAGGTATTTTGGACAAGTAGAAATGATATATATTTAAGATGTAAAACTTGATGTTTAGATATACCTATATGCTGTGAAATGATGACCACAATCATGCTATAATAGTTAACATATCCATCACTTCACATTGTTATCTTTCTGTGTATGTGTGGTGAAAACATTTAAGATCTACCCTCTTAGCAAATTTCAAGTACGCAACACAGCCCAAAGTAGAATGGTGGTTGCCAGTGTTCGCGGGCTGAGGAAACTGGGGACATGTTGGTCAAAGGGTACAAAGTTTCATTTATGCAAAATGAGTAAGTTCTGGAAAGCTAATGTACAGCATAGCGACTATAGTTATCAACAGACCACTTTTTAAAGGTTGAATTGGCTAAACAATTCAAATTAATGGATTATTTAAATGCTATCAATTTTGCTGCTATTTTATTCAGTACCCTAATGACTATCTGGAGATTAATGTTTAACTAGAATATAGTCTATCATACAATCTTAAAAGGCTATATTCTTAAAAAAATGCAAAAGGTTTCCAATTAAAGATATTGTCCTACTATTTATAAGTAACAATCATTTAGAAACAGTTATGAACTAGAGTATTATATAAAATTTTGAAGCATTAATGTACTATAAATATTGATGATAACAGTGCAGAAAGAACAAATTTGAGGAGTTAAATAGAAAAAAATAGAAAAAAATATATAAAGCAAACCAGTCACAAGTTACAAACATAGAAGATATTTTACAAAAGGATTTATAATTACTTCCTTTTACCAATATGCTATATTTCTGAGTTCTCACTTTCAAAGCAAACTTGGGTAGAATGCTTTAGAATTCGTGAGACATAACCACATACATTTTATCATTTTATTTTGAAAACAGCTTTGTTGTAAAATGGCCAAGAAATTATTGTCCCCTTTTTATGGGCTCAGAAACTGAGTTTCAAGATATGTTTTGAATTGCTTGCTAGAAGTCTCACAACTAGTTAATAATGGAGCCAGCCCTAGAACTCTTTATTCTGACTTTCAGTCCAGAGCTCTTTCAGCTATATTACTCAGGCCCTCAATCTGTAATAGATTCTTTTTCAAAGTAGCACAGAAATAAAATGTCTAGTCCCAAAGGTGCTACAATGCTAAAATATGAGATGTGATTTAAATTAATTGTCACGTTCTGTGGTAAAGAAATGAAAATATTATTCAAGCTCAACCTTTGAGACAAATTCAAATAAACTCAGCCAAATACTTGGGGAAAATTCTTCAAAACTACTCCATGGAAGGTGAATCAAATTTAGCCAAAACCATCAGCAATGTCCTCCTACTGTTGAAAGTAGAAGCCATACCACTGTAGTGCTTTGTATGCCATTTCTGAGGATGTATTTTTGTATCATTCTGACTTGCAGTCCTGGTCTGCTAAGAAATTTCTAGATGTGTCCACTTTTTAATTGTTTGATCAAATGAACAAAAACAAGTTTTGCAACAGTTGGACTAACAGTCTCCAGATTTCCTGGTTCTCACATCTTTTATGGGTTGACTGGTATAAGTGAGCAGTGACCACAAAAATGTATTGCAACTTTTCCCCTCTTCCGGATCTCCAGACCTATGTTGTCTAGCACAGTGGATAAGTGTTTGTCCTCTGAGATCAGACATTTCTAGGTTAAAAACCTGGCTTTCCATTTTCCAGCTGTGTGGATAAGTTGCTTAATGTCTTTAAGGCTCATTCATTCATTCATTTCAAAATATTAAATATTTATTGAATGTATATCATATGCTGTGAAATGTTATAAGCTAAAGATATGACAGCAAACAAGACAAAAATCTGCATCCTCATGGAATTTATATTTTAGTGCCTCAATATCACTGACTACAAAATAAGGATAATTATATTTCCTTCTCTGGATAATTCCTAGAAGTTTATAAAATTAGTCTTGGCCTAGATGTTCATTTGTTCACAGTAGAGGCTCTAATCTCTGCCTTAAGTAGGTTGGAGAATGGATTCAATTCCAGTATACCCTCCTATGTATTAAGCTATGGTCCTTACTGACCTGTAGGAAGTAAAATGAATGGGAAAACTCCAAACAGGGCCCAGCAAAGGGAAATATGCCATCAACAAAAAATGTTATTTCAGCCTCTGTTTCTCATTTTTTTACCTTTTCATTTTAAATTATTTTGACTTAAAGAACGGTTGCAAAAATAGCAGTCTTTTAGTATACCCTTGACCAGAGTTCCCCTGTGTTAATATCTTGATTAACCACAGTAAATTAACAAAACCATAAACTTAACATTGATTAGAATACATTAATTAAACTATAGACTTTAGAGTATAGGCCAGTTTTTTGTTTGTTATTTTGTGTGTGTGTTACTAGTGTCCTTTTTTTGTTCCTGGATCCAGTTTAGGCTACAATAATGCATTTAGTGGTCTTGTTTTCTAAATCTGTTTCAGTACATGTCAGTTTATCAATATTTCCTTGTGTGACATATGTGAAGAGTACTGGTCAGGTAGAATGTTCCATGATTTGGCTTTGTTTGAGGTTTTTTTCTCATGATTAGCTTGAGGTTGTCCATTTTGGCAAGAGTAACACAGAAGTGATGCAATCTTCTCAGTGTACCATATAGGGGGTACGAACTGTTGACATGACTTACTTCTGGTAATGTTAACCTTGATCACTCGTTAAGGTGGTATCTGTCACGTGTCTCATTTGTAATCCTTATATATCTTAGGTGAAATACTTTGAGC
>NW_012152063.1:4519270-4524982 GCF_000956105.1 Propithecus coquereli
GAGTAACACAGAAGTGATGCAATCTTCTCAGTGTACCATATAGGGGGTACGAACTGTTGACATGACTTACTTCTGGTGATGTTAACCTTGATCACTCGTTAAGGTGGTATCTGCCACGTGTCTCATTTGTAATCCTTATATATCTTAGGTGAAATACTTTGAGCTTATGCAAATACCCTGTTTTTTCAAACTTTTGCCCACTAATTTTGGCACCCATTGGTAGATTTTGCTTGCAATAATTGTTGTGTTCTAATGATGATTATTCCATTTGCCTCATTCCTTCTACAATTATAATCGTTTTTCTTCTGTAAGAAAGAGCTAGCTCTTCTCTTCAATTTGTTTATCTAAGTATTAATTCATGGATATTTTTTGGGGTCTTAATTTTAAACTGCAGTTGTAATTCAATAATATTTTATTTATTTTTTTACCCAACTTGTTCCAGTTTGGGCCATTGAGAACATTTTCAGCTTGGCTTCTGTGCCCTGCTGACAGGTGCCCATCCTTTTCTGGGCACTTACTTTCTGGCACCACAAGATATGTTTCTTTTTAGTTATAAGGACATGCAGTCAGATCTTTTGAGAATATAGCACATGTAAAGCTTTCATTAATATATCTTTTCTAAATGCTAAAACCTGAAAAAGATGATCCTCTAAGACTATCTAAGGAAGATTAATGTTAACGAATGCCTTTGTTCCAACATTGTACCAAGAACTTATTTGTTTTCAAGCTTAGTCAGTCTTATTGAAGAATCCGAATGTTCCTATCAGTGCACTTTATGTAACAGTGATGACTTAAGTACATTCACAAGCATGGGCTGTTAAAAGAATTTCTGAACTCCATTCTCCTCCTGACTTGGTGAGAGCATCATAGCATCCAATATGCTGCAATGTGTATTCTGGTACATAAAATGAATGAGGAGAATTTTATTCACTAGATGTCGCTCACTAACCCTCCTTAATTCTGCTGGATCAGGGAGTGTGAGGTCAAGCCAAATAAAATGCTATTTCCAGAAGTCTGTTAGGTGGACTTGTTGGCTCTGTTATACATTTTATAAGAGAATGAGAAAAACACACCCATTCTGTAGAAGGAAGGCTTTAGTGTAATTTGCCTGTATCTTCTTCTGGAACAGAGGTCAGCAAGCTACAACCCATGGGCCAAATCTAGTCAGTTGTCTGTTTTTTTCTTTACAGCCCACAAGCTGTTTGTTACATTTTCAAGTGGTCATATTTTATAGTTATATGAGTCCCTAAATAACATCCAGATTTTTTTTTCTCTTGGCCCTCAAAGCCTACTATTAAACTATCTGGCCCTTTAAGAAAAATCTTTGCTGGCTTCTGTTCCAAAAGAAGTCATTCCTCCTTACTTTGCACATGCTGTTCCCTCTGCCTGAAATACTCTTCTCTACTTTGCCCACTTGACTGATGCCTACTTGTCCTTTAAATATCAACTCAAGGATTCCTTATTCTGCTATCTTTCCCTGACCTAACACATAGGATCAGATGTGTCTCTTCTGACCACCTATACAGTGTACCTATAGTGTGAAGGCACACCTCTTCCCTCATTCAGTGATGTAATGGAGCCAGCTGGTAAGAGCCAATTACATGCATCTCTTCTCAACTCCCCATTCCAGTGATATCACACAAGTACCTTGAAAATTGACCATGGTGGGAATATTTATATCATGAAAATTAGCAAACACTACAAACCGGAGATTCCCCTTTCCCTGAGAGAACAGAGCATTTGCCTTCGCCAGCATACCACTGCTTGTCACACTGGTTTTTATTTGCTCCAGTTTTTGTTTTTTTCTGACTCTCAGCTGTGAAAGGAATGATTCTGGATTTTATTCATCTTTTGTGCCCCATAGTGCCTTACATGGAGAAGACAATTCATGCTCTTTGAATTAATGAGAAACTGAGGAGTGAACGTTGTATACATGGAAAAATTACTGTTCTGTAATTATTTCTAAATCAAAAGAATAATGTTAACTTAATGAACTGAAGCTAATGTAAATCCAAGATTTTTGCTTAAAACAACTGTATTTCAGAGCCTCAATAAAAAATGAAGAATGAAAAAAGTCAGGGAATAGAAAGAGATTGGATAATAAGAGGATAGAATTTTCTAGCTGAAGGCATTCTTAAAAATAGCAAATTCCAGGCTGCTGGTGGCACTCTGGAGTCAGTCATCATGCATTTTGATTCATGTCCCAGGCCCTTTCTGCTACACCGGGAGCCAACAATTAAACCACATTTGTCACAAGAAAGCCCTGTCTCCCATGTCTATATTTTCTCCACTTTTGTGTTGACCACATCCACTTAATCCCATCTTCCCTTAATTAAGGCAAGTAGGCTAGAGGAGAGGGTTGTTGTAAAGAGTCTACATTAATGTAAAAACTAGGAAACTAGATCTATTTTTCCCCACAAATATTGGTGAAAAGTGGAAATTGGGTGGAAGGAGGAAGTGAGGAAAATATATCTTTGTTAAAATTGAACATGTATGAATGTAATAGCTTAGTTTACATTCTGGGACATTATAATATAACTTCAAAATCTCACTTCTGACCGATGCACCCTTACTTGGTACAAAAATAACCTTCCCACCCCACCCCCAGGTGCAACCTATATTACTCAGGGTGCTGGCTTTCTTTAGTTTGGCTCTAGGGCTTCTAAATAGAAAAATGAGTATTTTCCCAAAGGCAAAATGATTCCTGATGTATGTGAGTCAACCCCTTTCTGTGATTCCTGGGGACTTCTGAGACTTTCTTTGACTCCCAAGTTCCATGACTATGAATGTAATAGCAAGTCTCCAATTTATTCTTCCTATTTCTTTCCAGTTATATTAAGAAAATATTTTATGGGTATAATATAGTACATGTACCTTAAAGTAGACAAAGTGAGGCACATGATTTATATCCAAAGATAGAAAAATTATAATTATTTTTGGTCACACAGGGGAACCGAGAGGAAAAAGGTGATTTCTACATATTAAATATTTCTAAAAAGTCATTGAAAGAACTGAGACTGGAAATCAGTGTGGCTTTGTTGCAATTCAGTATCTGTATCTTTCAACAATTTTCTCAATGACTTTTAACCTATGATTTCTTTTCACTCTATTTTGTGCATAGTTCCATCAACCAAGACAACTTTACAGAATTTGAAATTCTTGTTCTACAAAAATAATATATATATATAATAATTTCTAAATGACACACAAAGGCATTCTCTCATTTTTCCCATCATTGGGAATTATTGCAAATGATCACTTGGCCTGTGGTAAGTAATGATGTTTCATTTTCCCATTGCATTCAAATAATGTAAACACGTAGACTTTCTTTATGTTCACATGACGTATTCAATGTTAGAAAAAAACAACTGGAATATGAATTGTTCAGGGTTAAATGAAATTGCTTTCCAGTTTTAAATACAGAATCATTTTTATAGTCCCAATACACATAAGTGCTACCCAAAACTATTTCATAAGTGCGGTCCCAAAATCTTCAAGCAGTTCAATAGTCCATGGTGTCTCAAAGTAAAAGACAGACAGTCCAAGTGATGATGTTGCCAAGGCAAGATGGTTGTATTTGGCTCCTCTACTTGAAGGACAATCTAGCTACTGTGAAAGCCTGGGAACTTGACTTCTGTTATAATTGGATCAGATCTTTCCAGCAGCTCCTTCAAGGGGATATTAGTTTCATATGGAACCTACAGTTCTTCCAATTTGAGGCTTTGATCGTACAAATAAATTCTGAAATGCTGATTTGATCCTGTCATGCTAATAGAATTGGCGACTGCAGTTGTATTCAACTGTGTGGAAGACACAGAGGATTGGGCAAATAACTAAATGGCCCATTTATTCAGAAGGCATGGTGTTGGTCTAAAGATGATGAAAAGATTGTGCAAGATCAAGCTCAGGAGATTTGCTTTTATTACTAAATTAATAGCCACCCTGTATTATCATAAAATCTGAAGTTACTACTAAGCTGTGAGCAAACTACAGATTTCTTGAGGAAATGTTTTGTGGTATTAACAACCTTTTGGAGTTATCTATCCCATCATTACTCTTCATCCACCCTGTGGTTAAGGCCGATGCATCTGAAAAGTATGTGGAATCCTCTTTCAAAATGTATTATAGTTGATGACTGTGCTGCAGGATATAAGCTCCCATCCAGGATGTATTCAAAATTAAACATGACGTTTTGCTTTTTTAAAAAAAACAAACTTTATTTTAGAATACTTTTAGATTTATAGAAAATTTTCAAACATAAAGTTTCCATACACCCTCTATCCAATTTCTCATATTAACAACTTATATTAATAGGATACATTTGTCACAAATAATGAAGCAATATTGATATGTAATTATTAACTTTATTCAGATTTTCTTATTTTAGCTAATGTCCTTTTTCTGTTCCAGGATACCATTTAGGACACCACATTACATTTAGTTTTCATGTTTCTTTAGTTTTCTCTTGGCTCTGATAGTTTCTCAGACTTTCCTTGTTTGATTGGCCTTGACAGTTGTGAGGAGTGCTGGTAAGGTATTTTGTAGCACGTCCCTCAATCTGGGTTTGTCTGATGTTTTTCTTTATGATTAGACAGGGGTTATGGATTTGGGGGAGGAAGAGCACACAGGTAAACATGATATGCTAGATGAGTTAGTGTATGTTAAATTTCTCCATTGTGAAGTTATTCTTTTTCCCCTGTTTCCATACTGAACTATTTGAAAAGAAGCCACTATATGCAGCCTATACAAAAAGACTGGAGGCATGGTGGGTTGTCTTCCACCTTATTGAGTGGGGTGACTGTACATTATTAGAAGTATTAGAATTATTTAGAATATTTCTGCATGGGAGATTCATCATTTCCTTCCATTTATTTATTTATCCAATCATTTATTTCTGTCACTATAGATTTGTGGATTTTTATTTTGTAAGCAAATGCAATATTGTCTATTCTGTTCAAATTGCACCAGCTTTGGCCATTGGCAGCCTCTTTTAGTTGGCTCTTGTGTATCTTTGACATATCCCTCCCTACATCATTTTATTTTGTTTGTTTTGTTCTGTTCCTAGTACTTTCTGACTTTTTGGCACTATAAGATCATTCAAGCTCACCTTGTATATTCCTTGATCCAGTTCCAGAATCATCCATAGCTTGGGATTTAAATATCAAAATCAAATTTCAGTTAAGATTTCAATAATCTTTGGTCCCATTTTAATCTCCATTGCTCATCTGTGTAAACCGTGTTTGTAATCAAAAAAGATGTGTCTGTCTGGTTAACAGATTATTTATAAAAATGTTTCTGTCTGGTTAACAGATTATATTTAAGAACAATCTGGTTAACAGATTATCTTTAAATTATTTTAACTTGGTGACTTTTAAAATCATAATATAGTAAGTATTTCTCTAATCACCTCTGTTCGAAGCCAAAGGACATTAAATGGGGTAAGTCTAATTTAGCTAATTCAATGAGTTATCATCTGATTGAGTTATTACCACAACAAATCATCCCTGGCTGAAAGTGGAGAGTCAAATTATTCTGTGAAATATTAATAATTCAGAATATGCCCCTTGCACAAAAAGCTAGCTGTTTCCCCAAACAGAGTTCCCAAATAATGAGAGGATGAGGGGAGCAGCAGCAGCAGCTAAGGTTACACCTGGGCTGTGATTTCACAGCTTGGACCAAGAGAAAAAGCAAAGCTAAAAAGGATATTATGGT
>NW_012152063.1:4525270-4525727 GCF_000956105.1 Propithecus coquereli
CCCAAAAGGCAGAAGATATTATGGATCAGATGAGTGATACAAAAAAATTAAGTACTGTAGACAGGCAGGCAAAGTTTTCCATTATATTGGGGCAATCTGAACAGGTTAGACATAAAAGCATAAAATGAATTTGAGCTGATCCCTTAAAGGTTGGGTTTGATTTTAAAAGGTTGAGAAAAAAGAGTAGATTTAAGAAGGAATGCATTTACTCATTCATTCATCTAGAAAGTGTCCAATAAACATTTTAGTGCAAGGCACTCCACCAGCTCTGAATCATAGAGCAAGATCATTACTTGAGGAACAATTGATGATCCAGCTTTTATGAAGAATCAGATTCATATTAGGCGAAATATGTGGCTAGAATTAGAAGTTGGGGAATTGTCATGCAAGAACTTGAATGCGAGGGTCAGGAAGAGTCCAAAGATTAATTAGTGGATCTTCACTGATTTCAAGCAAG
>NW_012152063.1:4528542-4532310 GCF_000956105.1 Propithecus coquereli
TCCATGACTTGACTATGGAATTCACATTCTTAACCACTGTAATGAATTCCCTGTCTCACCATAACCATAAATGTTTCTTAATCTATAGTTTATTTAGTCTGTCAAATGGGAATGTTGAATTGATTTTTTATTAGTTGATTTATATATACAAGGTTCCCATAAAAGTATTCAACCACATACATAATTACTTCCACAAACATTTTGAGCAAAACCTATTCTTTTTTTCCAGTATCCTGTGTAGACATATATTCACAACAGATTTTGGATACCTGTTTTACTATATCATTCATTGCCTTCACCGTGCTACCTTTTCCTAAAATAGAAGAGAAAAACTTACTTAAGGGACCCAAGAAACAAAAATGTTCTGAAAGCCATTCATTGTGCTATCGTTAGACCATTTGAATGTCCTAGTAAAACGATATTCTTTTTGATAGTTTTGCAACACATTATGTAATTTCTAGGAAAGATAGTTTTGTTGGTAACAAGTTGTGTAAACATAAATTCGAGTCCAGGTTAAGTAGTTACGCCGTTTGAAGATTTTATGTCTGATGGGGTCTGCTCAGTGTCACTAGATTTCCACAGCAATATAGCTGTAACATTCCTTCTGTGAGAACTCACATCAGGCACACTGGCCCAGATTTATGTAATCGACCCCCACAAGATATTAATCATTCTTTAAGATCATTTTCAGCAATCAAAGTCCATTCAAACAAAAAAATAGAAGGCAAAACTGACTTCAAGCCAGGGCCCGTGGTTAGCTTTCAGGTGGTGGAAAAACAAATGTTGAAAATTCACAAAACAAATTTCTTGGCAGAGAGATTATAAAGATTGAAAATCAGAAGAGGGAGTTACTGTTCATAGGCACACTTATAAACTATCTATGTTATGAAAACCAGGGCACAATCAGAAGAAAATAGCAGAGGTTTATCAGCCTAGTTGCAATTTTACAAAGTACAATGTTCAAAAGTTTTCACTGTCTGTGTGAAATCCTGAGAAGATAATCTAGACATGGCTCAGCCGATATCAGGTCTTAGAAAAAGTATTAAGAGCCTGGTACACTTTTCTCATTCAAGACTGGACCAGTCTATCAGTGCCATTATTCCAATAGCATGTGCTCACTTCATGCCTCTGTTTAACATCTTGGTAGTTACCACAATAATTGAAGCTTTTTCATTGTCATTACTACATTTGTTGTGGTGATTTGTGATCAGTGATCTTGCTGTTACTACTGTAATTGTTTTGGGGCACCAAGAACCATGCCCATATAAGAAGATGAACTTAATCTATAAGTGTGTGTGTGTTTTGACTGCTACACCTACTGGCTGTTTCTCTGTCTCACTCCCTCTCCTTAGGCTTCCCTATTCTCTGAGACACAACAATATTGATGTTAGGCCAATTAATAACCCTGCAATGGTTGCTAAGTGTTCAAGCAAAAGAAATTGTCACATGTCTCCCACTTTCAATCAAAAGCTAGAAATGATTAAGCTTAGTGAGGAAGACATGTCAAAAGCCAAGATGGCCTGAAAGCAGGGCCTCTTAAGCAAAACAGCCAAGTTGTGAATGCAAAGGAAAAGTTCTTGAAGGAACTCCAAAGTGCTATTCCAGTGAACACATAAATGACAAGAAAGTGAAACAACCTTATTGTTGATATGAAGAAAGTTTGGGTCGTCTGGGTAGAAGATCAAACAAGCCAAAGCATTCCCTTAAATCAAAGCCTAATCCGGAGCAAGACCCTAACTCTCTTCAATTCCGTGAAGGCTGAGAGAGGTAAGGAAGCTGCAAAAGGAAAGTTTCAAGCTAACAGAGGTTGGTTTATGAGGTTTAAGAAAAAAAGCCATCACCATAACATAAACGTTCAAGGTAAAGCAACAAGTGCTGATGTACAAGCTGCAGCAAGTTATTCAGAAGATCTAGTTAAGATAATTGATGAGGCAGCTACACTACACTAAAGAACAAGTTTTCAAGGTAGATGAAACAGTCTTCTATTGGAAGAAGATGCCATCTAGGATTTTGATAGCTAGAGAGGAGAAGTCAATGCCTGGATTCACAGATTCAAAGGACAGGCTGATTCTTCTTATGGGCTAATGCAGCTGGTGACTTTAAGTTGAAGCCAATGCTCATTTGCTACTCCAAAAATCCTAGGATCCTTAAGAATTATGCTAAATCTACTCTACCTGCTCTATAAATGGAAGAACAAAGCCTGGATGGTAGCTCATCTATTTATAGCATGGTTTACTGAATATGTTAAGCCCACAGTTGAACTGCTGCTCAGAAAAACAAGATTCCTTTCAAAATATTACTGCCCATTGACAATGCACCTGGTCACTCACAAGCTCTGATGGAGATGTAGAAAGAGATCATTGTTGTTTTCCTGCCTGCTAACACAGCATCTATTCTGCAGCCCATGGACCAAGGATTAATTTTTGCTTTCAAGACTTACTATCTTAGAAATATATTTTGTAAGGCTGTAGCTGTTTTAGATAGTTATTCCCCTGATAGATCTGGACAAAGTAAATTGAAAACCTTCTAGAAAGGATTCTCCTTTCTAGATGCTACTACGGAAATTTGTGATTCATGGAAGGAAATCAAAATATCAACTAACAATTAACAGGAATTTGGAAGTTGAGTCCAACCCTTATGGTTGACTTTGAAGATTCAAGACTTCCGTGGAGAAAGTTACCACAGATGTGGTAGAAATATTAAGAGAACTGGAATTAAAAGTGGA
This sequence comes from Propithecus coquereli, assembly GCF_000956105.1. NCBI lineage: Eukaryota > Metazoa > Chordata > Mammalia > Primates > Indriidae > Propithecus > Propithecus coquereli. The sequence continues at coordinate 4,531,268 of NW_012152063.1, forward strand.
GCCTGAAGATTTGACTATATTGCTGCAATCTCATGATAAAACTTGAATGAATGAGAAATTGGAAATTGCTTCTTAAGGATGAGTAGAGAAAGTGGTTCCTTGAGATGGAATCTACTCCTGGTGAAGATGCTGTGAACCTTGTTGAAATGACAGCAAAGCATTTAAAATAGTACATAAACTTATTTGATAAAGCAGTGGCAGGTTTTGAGAGGACTGACTATAATTTTGAAAGAAGCTCTGTGAGTTCAAAGCTATCAAACAGCATTGCATACTACAGAGAAATAATTCATGAAAGGAAGACACAATCGACATGGCAAACTTCATTGTTGTCTTATTTTAAGAACTGTCCACAGCCACCCCAACCTTCAGCAACCACCACCCTGATCAGTCAGCAGCTATTAACATTGAGGCAAGACTCTCCACCAGCAAAAAGATTATGACTTGCTAAAGGCTCAGATGATATTAATAGTTAGCAATTTTTTAGCAATAAAGTATTTTTAAATTAAGGTATGTACATTGGATTTTTGGACATAATGCTTTTGTACACTTAAAACTACAGTATAATGTAAACATAACTTTTAAATACACTGAAAACCAAAAAACTTTTTACTCACTTTATTGGAATACTTGCTTTATTGCAATGATCTGAAACCCAACCCAACCCACGATATCTCTGAGGAAAGCCTCTATTTTCAAGATTTTATTTTGTAGAAGTCAAACCAGCTATCATACATATTTGGTAGCTGGTTATTAACTAGCTGAATATCTATAGTTCAATTTAGGTGAATGAGAGCACTGACATTTAATCAGGAATATTTCATTGTCAAGTGCCTCAGAACTTGGCAGACAGAGGACTTGTGTCTCCATTGAAAAGCTTAGAGACCTGAACCATACCTCATACTGGGCTGACAGTATAGGGAAAGGGTAGATATTATGTCACCAAATATGCATAAGAAGTACAATGGACCTAGGGAATATAGGCTCATCAAGTCTCTTATTTGGGGCTTTTATTTGTGTGTTTGGGGTATGTTTTATGCTTATAT
>NW_012152063.1:4543500-4545117 GCF_000956105.1 Propithecus coquereli
AGAGAGAGTTAATCTCAAATTTCTGATGGGCTAGAGTGAGTCACTTTTGAAAGCACAGATGAAATTGTCATTAATTACTATTGTACTAGTTAGAGTTCTCCAAAGAAATAGAAACAAGATAGATAGATATAGCTTTATTGTGAGGGATTTGCTTATATGATTATGGAGGCTGAGAAGATGATCTGTTATCTGCAAGCTGGAAGCCCAGGAAAGCCAGTGATATGGTTTCAGTCCAAACTCAAAAGCCTGAGATGCAGGAGTGCCAATGGTGTAAGTCCATGTCCAAGTCCAAAGGAGTACTGATGTTCAAGGGCAGGAGAAGATGGATGTATCAGCCCAAGCAGAGAGCAGGTTTTCCCTTCTTCCACATTTTGTTCTATTCGGGCCCTCAAGAGATTGGGCGATGCCCACCCACATTGAGGAGACGTAATCTTCTTTACTCTGCCTACTGATTCAAATGCTAATCTCTTGCAGAAATATTCTCAGAGACACATCTAAAAATAATATTTTGCCAGGTACCTGGGTGTCCCTTAGCCTAATCATGTTGACGCATAAAATTAACCATCACAACTGTCAATAAAATAAGTTTACATTCTCTCTAATCTCCAACACGGGAAAGTAAGCATAGACTCAAACACTTTAAATGAGGACATCCTCCTATAAAAAAGGTTTCGGAATTTGGTAAATTTAGCCTTTTTCTCCATTTTGGGTATTTACTACTGTGTTTTGGATATAGTTTGTTTGGCCTTGTTAAGTCTCATCTAAAAATTTGATCCCCCATAGTAGAGGTGGGGCCTGGTAGGAGGTGTTTGGATCCTGGAGTAGATTCCTCATGAATGGCTCAGTGGCTTTCTTGCAAGAGTAAGTAAATTCTCACTCTTAATTCCTGGGAGAACTGATTTTGAAAAGAACCTGGCACCTTCCTCCTCTCTCTCTTGCTTTCTCTCTTGCTATGTAATCCTTACAGCCAGCATCCCTTCACCTTCTGCCATGAGTGAAAATAGCCTGAGTCCCTTCCCACAAGGAGATGCTGGCACCATGCTTCTCATACAGCCTGCAGAATGATAAGCCAGATAACCCTTTTTCCTTTATAAATTACCTAGCCTCAAGTATTCCTGAGATGGTTACTAATTCTCTAATCCTAGTGTTAAAAGTAACATTTCAATCATGTTCCTTTTATCTAGGACTAAATAAATGCATCTTTCTAGGGCAAAGACCTCTTCCAATGAGCATACCATAAAATGTAAATATACCTCGTCTTTGCTTCTATGATGACATATGCCACTGGAAACTATGAAGATTGAGCTAATTTTAAGGCATGACTTTGAAGAGATAGCATTTCTTATAATGGCATCTTTTCTAATGAACTTCAAACAGTGCAGTATTTTAAGAGCAAATCTCAAGGCAATTTTGAGGGAATCTGTGGAAAGAAAAGAGAATAATATCTCACTATAAGATCATGTGAATACACCAATTTTTATTGAAATTATAGCTCCTGAGATTTGGGGATTTTCTGTAACATCATATTTACATTGATAAAAGTAAGGAAATCACTTATGTTTGGACCATTACATTTACAGATACATAGTTGTCTAAAAAATGAAAGTTATTTTTAAA
>NW_012152063.1:4546760-4548894 GCF_000956105.1 Propithecus coquereli
AAACATATAACGCTCTTGAAATGAATTATAGAAATTTATAGAAAATCTATAGAAAATTATAGAAATGGAGAGCAGGTTAGTGGTTGCCAGAGTTTAAGGAGGGAAAGGCTTGTGGCTAGAAAGGGCAACATGAAGAATTCTTGACAATGGAAATGTTCTGTATCTTGTTATGTATCTTGTCAATATCCTGGTTGTGATTCATACTAGTTTTCTAGATGTTATTGTTGGGGTAAACTAGGTAAAGAGTGCATGGAATCCCCCTCTATTATTTCTTACAATTGCTTATGGATCTACAATTACCTCGAAATAAAATTTTAATTTAAAAAGAAAGTGTTATATTATTGAAAGCTGGCGACAGCCTTAAAAAGCTTTTCAGTACAAATTAATAGCTGCTGAAAAAAAAATTCTATGAATCCTATGATCTTGGCAATAGAAGAGAGTTGCTATATAATCTGAAAACAAAATTATCCAATATAGGTATAGAGACTTGTGCCCCAAATATTCATTATCGGGGCCATCATTGATCTGTTTTATTTGCTCAGTATTGAATTCCATATTTTCACTGTGTTCAAATACTATTGGTAAATTAAATGGCTTTTCAAAAAGTTGAAATTTTACTATAATTTCTTAAAATTCTAATACTACTATGGTTCTAAAGTATATATTATCATTTTAATAAAAGTGTCTTTTTGTACTTAGCAAAGTTTCCTGCTGACAATAAGAGCTAAGTATACTAAAGAAGAGAAAATGTTCTTGGTTTTATTAATATATATCCCTGCTGCTACCATAATTATATTTTGTGGTCTTTAGTAAATTCATTCAACTCACTCTAATTTTATTTATTTATTTTATGGCCTTTATATAGAATCTCAATAGGCTTGAACTTTTTAAATTATCTTTTCCTTATCCAACAGTCTAGAAAAATCAACTTATTTGGGCTCTATGTGTGGACAGGACACATTGAATATGAAATGCTTCTGAGAGATGAATACTCATTCTCATAATAAAGTCCATGTACCCCTAATTGTTTGAGGGGTCAAGCAGGTTTAGACAGGTGAACTATATGAATGTCTGGGAGATATTCTTAGGGAACACTAGGTAAAAAGAAAGTAAAATGACAGATGAGGGGCAGAATTTAGTACTGTTAATTTTGCTGCCAAAATAAATTTCAGTTTTATTGGACTGTTCAGAGTCAAAGTGTCACAGAACAGCATATAAAAGATTTTTGGATTTGGAAAGGCAAGTAGTCTGTTAAAGACAGGAATCTTCCTAAAGTTATGTCACATGGAGTCATATCTTGTTCTTGATCTGTTCTGCCCTTTTCGCATCCAAATCTTTACCGCTCTCTACTCACTCTCTAAAATGATGTCTCTAGAGGTTGTGCAATAAAACAAGGGATGAGTAATGCAAGAGGAAGTGGCTGATAGAAACATAGAACCTGTAAATGAAGCTATTCTGTAACCAATCTGGTCTCATTACTCCAAGGGGCGCTCCCTTTCCAAACATAGAGCTGGCCGAAGGAGATTGTCAACTTCTTTCTTCCTTCAAGGAATAACTGTTCTTCATTTCAACCTGACTAAATGACAACATAAAGAATGAAGAACACACAATATGGTTTGCTGTGGATCCAAGATCTTGTACTAAAAAACCTATCTTGATAGATCAAAAAGTTTGAGAATTACTAATTTCTTCTACCATCCTACCTTTTAGCAGTACCACACTATACCATCCCTGTCAAATGACAGTAAATCCTGTTTTAAAGCACTGCTTATCCCTACAAAGTTACCCCTTCCAATGATAACAACCTGTGGTTACAGGAAGTTTTTCTTTCTACAGCTGTTTTCTTCCTATCATGTCTGTTATGGCATGCTAGCCATTCATTGATATCCAATAAATGTCCAATAATTACCAAGAAGTTTATTTGAGAATCTCAGATAGTGATTTGTGTGACTCTTAAAAAGTTGGTCCAAACTCAGAGTTTTACTCACCAAGTCTCTTTTTCTGTAACTTAGGAAGGGTTACTGCACTAACTACAACCACTCTGCCTCGACATTTTTGTATCTCATTATTTGTAGCATGATACAGTGAGAAGACTTTCTAATTTTAATGTAATTTGGTTCGCTATCAACATATT
>NW_012152063.1:4548944-4550409 GCF_000956105.1 Propithecus coquereli
ATTTCTGCACAGCCGATTAGAAAGCCCAGATCTAAGAGGAAGACTGTTAGCATCTTCAATGAAGTTACTCACTTTGAAGCAATAGTCTTTGGTTTTGACATTCATTTAAGATGGATGTGTATGCAATTCATCTATTTTTAATTGATTATGTTCATGGCATTTCTCCTTTCCCAATAGCATTACCTTAAATATTATTTTTTTCTGAAAACACTAGCCAATGTCTTAAAATCTTCTCCACATACACTGTATATTAAAGAGATTTCAGTGATGAGCATAGTGCAATAGATCTCAAAAAAAGGTTCAGGACATAAAGAAGGCATTTACTGCTTTTAGGAAGCACATTTCCTAAATTTAGTGCTTTTAAAAAGTGCTATGTTTGAGTAGCAACAAATTTTGGTTAGTTTTTTTAGGGTGAAGAATGACTTTATGACTAATTTTGCAAGACTGGGAATTTAAATGTCTTCTTTCTGACCCTGAATGACCCTTTATTGCCCTTCTGAGTAAGAATCCAGTATCTTACCTCACATTCTTTAGAGTTGAGTATTCCTTTCCTGTCCATTTCCTCCCATGTATATCAAAATCCAACATGAGACTTTAAATCAACACATTTATATGTACTGGATGTCTACAAAGGGCCCAGTCCAAATTAGGTACAGTACCTGGCAAACCTTAGGTCAAATGGAAAGGAATGACTCTATTAAGTGTAGAATTGATTACTTTAATTCAACAGTAGTAGAATTACATAAGGTAGGGGGGAATTCCAGTCGGGAAGATAATTAAAACTTCAAGAAGTATTGACTTACGTACCAATCACTTAGTATATATGAGCCTCTCAGAAAGGAAATCATAAACATTGATGACTTTCAACACATACAAAGTAAGATATGAATAGCATTCCTTCTCTCCTTCCGCTTTTCCTTTCTGATTCCAATTTTGCTGCAATGTAACAGCTGTCTAGAGGGCAAGCTGAATGCTATATAAGTGACTACCTAATTTTAAATGTTTACCTTTATATCAATTACTTTTATATCAATGTAGAAGGAAAACTTTGGGGATGAAATAGCACAGCATATGTTGGTGAGATCCACCTCCTTTCAGTTAGCCTGCGTGTGATCCAAGATGGTAATCTAATTTCTCAGTGGCCCGTGGCCTACTTTCATGATCTGAAATGTTGGGTAGTAGCTGTCTTTGATATTTGAAGAAGATGAAATATTTCTTCCTAGTTTTGTGTGTGTTATATGTGTGTATGCAAGTCTTCCCAATCCAATCGTGTAATGCTTACCATTTGATTTTCTTACAGTCTTTTGTTATAGATATGAGATACAGAGTAAAAAAAAGTTCAAATTAGGAAACTGAAGTGTCATTTTATAATAAACAATATACTTTTTCAAATCTCAGATATTCTGAAAAGGCATCATTGATTTACAAACAGCTTTAAAAAAATCTCACTAAAAAGGAACTCATC
>NW_012152063.1:4551626-4553495 GCF_000956105.1 Propithecus coquereli
TTACATTTTTGCATTCACCTGAGAATGTATTTGACTATTGCCCAGTGAGATTGGAAGATACTAACAAATATTCTGTAGTATGGATGAAGTCTACTGATCATTCTCCATATCTTTGCAAATGACTCAATAGTGAGGTAGTAAATGACTGTCAATGTCCTGTTCATTCTCTAATAAGCAAACATCATTGAACCTGAAATCAGGTTTTCTTCTTGATTTTAGGTTGCATCTAAACTCCAGGCTGTTTGGGGTCATGCCAACAATTTTTTCCTGATAGTAATTTTTCAGTAGATCCTACACTGAATTCTAAGGTGTCCAGAATATTTGGGCTTGTCTTTTGTTCTGCCATTTAGATGGTGACATACTACCTCTCACTGAAAAAATCTAATCTAAATTTCTTTTAATCTGCTTGCTTTAGTGTGAAACTTTACTGTTAGATACATTTAGGAAATATATGCACATATTTGGTTCCCTTCTTATCATATCCTTCAAATGATCTCAAATGACCTATATCCTTTCTTATATATCCAGCAGAGGTAATCACCAAGGATTGGAAGAAAGACTACTCAAAATGAAGAGCCAAAGTCAAGATACTGACACCTTTCCTGCCATCACTTCCAAAGTAGTCCTTTCATGGATCCAGGTAACACTTCAGCCCTCAATCTAAGATTAAAAACATCTGCTAGAGGAATTGTCAAACAGTCTTGGAACACTTAGTCAAATTCACAGAAATTCCATCTGGCACTGGTGATACTTACTGCTTTCATATCTTTAATTGTTTCTAGCACCTCCATAGATCAAAGTTCTCTCCATGATGCATTCTTTCCATCATGCCATATTTACCCATTTTATATCAAAATATATAACCTTTACCATCTGGGTTCATAGGGGAATATAAATCTTTATCAAAGTAGATTAACATTAAGTAATTCTTTTTCTGCTGTGTGTGCCTGTATTCTTTGTTATGTGCCAATTTAAGAAAATCAACCCCTCTTTTATGGTATACTTTAAATTTAGAAACAGGTTCCTGGGCTTTGTTAATTGTGGAGTATTTTTATGTGTTTCCTTCTGCCTGAAATTTAGAGGTTCAAAGGAAGTCAGTGTGTTTTTTTTTCTTTATCTTCTGTACTAGAATAATATATATTGCTCTTATAATACATATGATACAATCTCAGTTATAACTTTTTACATGTTTGCAAATCCATGTCATGTAACAAAACTGTAAACATCTAAAAACCATTATTGGGTTTTAAAATTTTTGGTACTAGGCCCAGTGCCTGAATCACTAGATACTCAGTAAATTATATTGATAACACAATGAATCATGTTATTTTATACTAAATAAGGATTATGTTAAAATGAAAATTGTAAATCAGCTAAATGTGACAGGACTTTAAATAATAGAAGCCTAAAATTATTATAATGTACAGAAATGTAATGAGATTCACAGAAATTAATGGTAAGCATGAAATGAGATTTATTGAGGAGAGAAAGATAGGATTTATAGAGCAAGAAGAAGATATAGGTTTACAGAGTAAAAGCAAGATACACTTGCCACAGAATAGCAAATGGGCCCCTTTTTGTCCTAAAAAGGTTAATGTATCATTTTAATTGTTATCCATGAGCTCCTGTAAAACATTATTTCTATTCAAACTCTGTTTTTATGACACAGTTCGTATATTCCTACTTTAATATTTCACACGTACCCTGTTCTTCTGCACATGGAGGAATAGGTTATTGCTTCTATCCTTCCCATTTCTTCTATCATGCATACAGTTTGGGTCTTTAATACAGAAAACACATTATTTATGAAAGGTATGTAACAGATGATGAATCTCAATATGGTACTAATTTCTATAGCCAAATACATAT
>NW_012152063.1:4566170-4567487 GCF_000956105.1 Propithecus coquereli
CCTCTCCTTCAGTTAAAGTGACTTCTGGGAGATTTAAAGGGCCAGTGACATTTTTTCCCCTTCATTTTTCTCTTTTTACCCTTTTGGAAGCCAGACCTTAAAGACTAGGATGCTCAAAAACTACTGCATTTATGGGGGAAATTGGAAAGTGAATGTGCAGACTCAGGGAAGGTACAAGTTCAGAAAAGAACTGAGAAGACGTTAGGGATCTCAGGCTGATCTTTGGCATAGAGACAGCCTATGATAATTATAAAAACACAAGAACAATAACAAAATCTAGCAAACCAGAAGAAGGCAGAGAAATCTGATTTCCAGAGTTAGTACATTACTAGATTCAAATGTCATTTTTAATAAAAAATCACAATGCATAAAAAGAAACAGGAAAGTCAGATTCATTTACAGGAAAAACATAAATCAGCAGAAATTGTCCCTGAGAAAGACCTGATGGCAGATCTAGACAGATTTTGAAACAACTGCCTTAAAGATGCTCAAAGATCTAAAGGAAGATGTGGAAATATAGCTCTTAACACAATAAACCAATTAGATCTAACAGACACATACAGAACACTCTATCCAACAACTATAGTATACATATTCTTCTCAAGTGTATATGGGATATTTTCCAGGATCAACTATATGTTAGGCCACAAATTAAGCCTCAATCTATTTAAAAAGGGAGAGATCATACAAAGTATCTTCTCTGACCACAACAATTAGAAATTGATAACATTGGCAAGTTCACAAAATTGTGGAAATTAAACAATAAACTCTTAAACAACCAATGGATCAAAGAAGAAATCACAACACAAATTAGAAAATTCATAGACATAAAATGAAAATATAACATACCAACACTTATGGGTACAGTGAAAGTAATACTAAGGGGAAAATACATAGCTTTAGATGCTTACATTAAAAAACACAGATTTCAAATCAATAATATAACTTTAAACTTAAGGAAATAGAAAAAGGAGAACAAACTAAACCCAAAGCTAGCAGAAAAAATAAAGTAAAAATCAGAGATAAATGAAATAGAGAATAGAAAAAAACAGAGAAAATCAATAAACCCTAAAGTTCTTTGAAAAGATTAACAAAATTGTCAAACCTTATCTATTTGGACTAAGAATAAAAAAAGACTCAAATTATTAAAATCAGACATAAAAGTGAGAACATTAGTGATTCTGCAGAAATAAAAAGGATTATGGGAGAGTATTATGAATAATTTTATGTCAACAAATTGGATAATCTAGATGAAATTGATAAATTCCTAGAAATACAAAACCTATAAGACTAAATCATGAAGAAATAGAAAATAGA
>NW_012152063.1:4567597-4633198 GCF_000956105.1 Propithecus coquereli
TGAATAATAAACAAAATTTAGGAAAGTATCTCTTAGAATCAGGAGGAGGGAACGTGGACATACCTTTTGGTAGAGATTGGCAATTATTAATTTTATTAATGGCTGGTTTATCTTTACTATGTGTCTCTGAAAAATGATAGACACATAGTAAAGAAATGTGTAAACCTACATATGACCTTTTTTCACCCAAAAGGTAGAGTTCAGGGATGCTCTTTGACCCTTGCTTCTGTTCTTCTGTTCTTCTTTACCCTTGAAATTTCTCTATATTACATCATAGAGATATTGCTCACTCTTTTTATAGCTTAGTAGTCCTCCATTATATGAAAGTGCTATAGTTTATTCAACCAATCTCATATGTATAAGTACTTAAGACATTTCCAATATTTTGATAGTGCAAATAATATTGCAATGAATAACCTTGAGCATATGTTTTTGTATTTGGGGGAATGCGTCACCATGTTAAGTACTAAACATAGACTTGCTGGACAAAAATTATATATAAACATCTTTTCATATGTTTAAGAGCTATTTGCAGATCACTTCTTGTGAATTGTGTAGTCATATACTTTGCCCATTTTTCTAATGGATTTTGGCCTTTTGATCTCTCAATTTTTTGAGTTCCTTACCACTGATAGTTGTTCTAAGAGTAAGTTTGCTAGACACTGGTTTATCATAAGGTGTGTGCAAGCAACATGACATTGTAAATAAAATTTTTTTTTGCAGGAGATTATCTTCTTTTAAAAAAAGAGGGGTAAAAGGAGAGGATTCTAGAAAGATGGCAGAGTAGGAACCACCATGAATCTGCCTCCCTACCTGGATAATAATTGCACCGGTATGATCTATCTGATATAGTTATTTTAGAACTCTGGAGTCTGTGGAAGGCTTGCAACTTCCAGGGGAAGGCTTGGGTGGTAAATTACATTTATTTTTCATCTCTCTCATCCCCCATTCCTGAAATAACTTTCACAGAGCTTACAGGAGCCAGGGTAAGCAAAAAGCACCCTGTTCTTCAAATATCAAGGATCTATGCTATAATCATTGATTGCTGCTTCTGATCAAAAGTCCCAAACAAAAAGTTGGGTGGCCATTGTTGTGGCACTTCCCTCCATTAATGCCAGCTCCTCTCCTTCAGTTAAAGTGACTTCTGGGAGATTTAAAGGGCCAGTGACATTTTTTCCCCTTCATTTTTCTCTTTTTACCCTTTTGGAAGCCAGACCTTAAAGACTAGGATGCTCAAAAACTACTGCATTTATGGGGGAAATTGGAAAGTGAATGTGCAGACTCAGGGAAGGTACAAGTTCAGAAAAGAACTGAGAAGACGTTAGGGATCTCAGGCTGATCTTTGGCATAGAGACAGCCTATGATAATTATAAAAACACAAGAACAATAACAAAATCTAGCAAACCAGAAGAAGGCAGAGAAATCTGATTTCCAGAGTTAGTACATTACTAGATTCAAATGTCATTTTTAATAAAAAATCACAATGCATAAAAAGAAACAGGAAAGTCAGATTCATTTACAGGAAAAACATAAATCAGCAGAAATTGTCCCTAAGAAAGACCTGATGGCAGATCTAGACAGATTTTGAAACAACTGCCTTAAAGATGCTCAAAGATCTAAAGGAAGATGTGGAAATATAGCTCTTAACACAATAAACCAATTAGATCTAACAGACACATACAGAACACTCTATCCAACAACTATAGTATACATATTCTTCTCAAGTGTATATGGGATATTTTCCAGGATCAACTATATGTTAGGCCACAAATTAAGCCTCAATCTATTTAAAAAGGGAGAGATCATACAAAGTATCTTCTCTGACCACAACAATTAGAAATTGATAACATTGGCAAGTTCACAAAATTGTGGAAATTAAACAATAAACTCTTAAACAACCAATGGATCAAAGAAGAAATCACAACACAAATTAGAAAATTCATAGACATAAAATGAAAATATAACATACCAACACTTATGGGTACAGTGAAAGTAATACTAAGGGGAAAATACATAGCTTTAGATGCTTACATTAAAAAACACAGATTTCAAATCAATAATATAACTTTAAACTTAAGGAAATAGAAAAAGGAGAACAAACTAAACCCAAAGCTAGCAGAAAAAATAAAGTAAAAATCAGAGATAAATGAAATAGAGAATAGAAAAAAACAGAGAAAATCAATAAACCCTAAAGTTCTTTGAAAAGATTAACAAAATTGTCAAACCTTATCTATTTGGACTAAGAATAAAAAAAGACTCAAATTATTAAAATCAGACATAAAAGTGAGAACATTAGTGATTCTGCAGAAATAAAAAGGATTATGGGAGAGTATTATGAATAATTTTATGTCAACAAATTGGATAATCTAGATGATAAATTCCTAGAAATACAAAACCTATAAGACTAAATCATGAAGAAATAGAAAATAGAAAATCTGAATAGACTTCTGTAACAAGTAAGGAGACTGTTAGAACTGATAAATGAATTCAAAGTAGCAGGACACAAAGTCAACACACAAACTTAGTTGCATTTTTCTACATTAACATGAACAACCTGAAAAATAAATTATGAAAACAATTCAATCTACAATAATATAAAAAATATATAATGCTCAGTAATTAACCATAAAGGTGAAAGACTACAAAACATTGCTGAATGAAATTTCAGAAGCATAAATAAATTAAAATATATCCCTTTTTCATGAATTGGAAGGCTTAATATTGCTAACATGGCAATACTACCCTAAGCAATCTAGAGATTCAATGCAATCACTGTCAAAATCCCAATGATATTTTTTTCAGAAATTGAAAAACCCACCTTAAAATTCATATGGAATCTCAAGGAACCCCGAATAGTCAAAAAAATCTTGAAAAAGAACAAAGCTGGAGGACTCAACACTTCGTGACTTCAAAACTTACAACAAAGCTACAGTAATCAGAACTGTATTACATCTGATGTAATTGATGTAATACAGTCACTGTCTTGATGCCAACATGGCATAAAGTACTGGCATAAAGACAAAAATATAGAGCAGTGGAGTACAATAGAGAGCCCAGAAATACACCCTCTCATATGTGGTCAAAACACGTTTCAAGACCATGCAGTAGGGAAAGAACAGTCTTTCCAATAAATGGTGCTGGGAAAACTGGATATCCAAATGCAAATGAATGAAGAGGGACCCTTAAATGGCACCATAAACAAAAATTAATTCAGAATGGCTCAAAGACATAATGCAAGACCTAAAAAAATCTTTTAGAAGAAAACATAGGGCAACAGTTTCATAACATTAGATTTGGCAATGATTTCTTGATTATAATGCCAAAGGCATAGGCAACAAAAGATAAAACAGACAAATCGGACTTTGTAAAAATTTTTTAAATTGTATGCATAAAAAGATACTATCAACAGAGTAAAAGGCAATCTACAGAATGGGAGAAAATATTTTCAAATCATATCTGAAAAGAGATTAATATCCTGACTATATAGAGAACTCCTAAAACTCAACAGCAAAAACCAATTCAAAAGTGGGCAAAGGAGTTGAGTAGATGTTGCTCCAAAGAAGATATGCAAATTGCCAATAAGCATTTGAAAAAATGCTCAACATCACTGATCATTAGGGAAATACAAATCAAAACTATATTGGAATAGTATCACATATATTAGGATGGCTGCTGTCAAAAATAGAAAAGAAAAAACAGAACATAGCAAGCACTGGTGAGGATGTGGAGAAATTTCTGTTGGTGGGAATGTAAAATAGTATGTCTGCTGTAAAAAACAGTACAGTGTTCCCTCAGACACATAAAAATAGGATTACTACATAATTCAACAATTTTATTAAACCTAAGAGAATTGAAAGCAAGGTCTGGAAGATATATTTGTACATCCATATTCGTAGCAGCATTATTCACAATAGCTAAAACATGGAGCAACCTAAGTGTCCATCAATGGATGAATGGGTAAACAAAGTGTGTTATATCCGTACAATAGAATATTATTCAGCCTTATAAAGAAAATTCTGCAATATGCTACAATAGGAATGAAGCTTGAGGACATTGTAACAAGTCAAATAAGCCATTCACAAAAGACAAATATTGTACTATTCCACTTACATGAAGTACCTGGAGTAGTCAAAATCATAGAGACAGAAAAGAGAAATTGTGGTTGACAGGGGCTGGGAGGAGGGGGAAGGGAGAGTTATTGTTTAGCAGGTATAGAGTTTCTGTTGCACAAGATAAAGAGTTATGGTGATGGATGGTGGTGATAATTATACATTATGAATATACCACTGAACTGTGCACTTAACAATGGTTAAGATGGTAAATTTTATGTTAAATATATTTTACCAAAATATAGAACACTGAGAAAAAGACATGGTGGAAATCAAAACTGAAAAAAGGCTTAAAATTAAGTAAAGGAACAAGATATTCATCTCTTGAAGACAAAGACAAGTAAATATAAGGTCATCTCTATCATCTCTATAGTATAATAATATTATTCTTCATTAATTGCTTTCAAAATCTAGCTTGTTGGGTAAAAGAGAAAGAACAGGAGCTCACTGGCCCTCAGAGAATTGCACCTAACCCTGGGTAACCCTACTGGCACAAGTTCTATGTTTCAATATCATCTTCTTGTATAATAAGAAACAAAAATCCAGTTGAACAATTTTGTTAGAAGTGATCCATATGGAATTTTTAAATATGTCCATGCTTTTTTGGTTTATATAGATTACAATCCTCTACACACAATTACATATAAACTGATAACCATTGTCAAAGCAGTTCTCTGTGTCCACAACTTGACCAGAACACTGCCTCCATGGAAACTTTCTGTGGAACTTCATTACGGTATAGATTGTCTTCCTTTAATTCCATATCATTCCCCGAAGCATACCTCTCTCATCTCCCTTGTATTTTCCAACTTTATGAAATAATCTAGCTTGGGAATCTTTATGATGATCAGCCTATTGTTCTAATTCCTAATTAGCAAGATCATAATATTTTGGGTTCTCTAAATAATATGTATTTATATATTGTTAGTAGTAACATATACATTAGTAGCATCAGCCAACTTGGTTCCTTCCTTCCTTCCTTCTTTTCTTTTTTTTTAACATTTCTGTAACATGTCTATAATATGCCTTTCTGGTCCAAACTGAAGCATATAAAGCCTTTTTTCATCAAACTTCCTCATTTCAAAACATTTTTGTGTGAATATGCAGAATAAATTTCAGATTATAGGACTGAGAATAAATAAATGTCTAGAAGTTGGTATCAGGAACTACAGATCTCGTTTGACTTTTAAATATTTGTATTCTTTGTTAATACATGTTAGGGGTTCAAAATTAATAGCCTGAATTTTTATTAAAATGAGAGTCTGTGTTTACATGTATTTTTTGTTTTCATTTTGGAATTGCTGAGAATACCAACTCAGATAAAATAGAAATCAATCCAGCAGGGCCATACAACACATGTTTATAAACCCTTACGTGCAGACCTTAGCAATCTGTAACCTCTGCCTAAGTACTAATACATTAATACATTGTTCTGAGACCTTTTAATCATTAATTCTTCTGTTTTTCCTTTTGCTACTATTCAGGCTCATTCCCATTCTTATTTATAATTAAATAAGTTGCTTCTTGACATACATAATTACTCATGTCTGCAACCTAAGACAGAATTTCTTTCAAGAGGAATCAGATTTATCTCAACTAATGAGTCATTAAGTTTCATCTCTATTGCCAAGTGCACATTATCCTTTACTCGCCGTGACACGCCAGAAACTTTCCTAAATGCCAAAATATCATTTCCCCTCTCTCCACACTCTTTCTCCAGAGATCCATGCATTTCTGTTCACGCACCTCAGGCCTGATCCACAAGCCTGCTATTTCCATCTCAGCCATCTCTGTAAGCTGCCAATCATGCTACACTTGGCCGGAAGGCTTGGGGCTTTTGAGTTTGTACAGCCAAATATCCCGAGACTGAGTTCACTCCACCTAACACTTTTGGATTTTAATTTCGGCTTTATTTTTCACACGGACTTCCAGAAATGAAAGGTTGCTTTACCAAACCCCCATGCCACCTGGCTCTTTCTGTTTATTTATGTTTTGCATTTTCCCAGCTACCACATAGCAACCAACCTCAGAGGAGAGAGCAGAGGGGCTTGGAGGTGCATTGAGTTTCACAGCGAATGCCTGCTCCCTAGCTGCTGGCCAGGTGCCTTATGTACTGAAGGGCTTTCACAATTTTGTATTTCCTTCAAAGCCACCTTAGCCAGAGTTTTCTTTTGAATTTCAGTGGTGAGAGGTGATAGAATGATGACAGGTTTGCATGATGCAGCCTCTACCTGTTGAATAGAAAGAAGCTTAAAGACTTTAGAGAGAATATCATTTCTCTTGAGAACTCTGAAGGGTTAAAACAAATGATTGTAAACCACTAAAGGTAGTATGTTGTTTCTAACAGTGCCATTCTTATTTTCAAAATTTAAAATGAAAAATCCTTGGAATTAGCAGATAACTCTGTTTCATTACCTCATATCTGATGATGCTATCATTAGGTTATACAAATACCAGTCAATTTGACCAAAGGGTTAAAAAGTACCATTTTATCAGTCAATGTATTGCTTGTACCTCATGAATTTTTTTAAAAAAATGTTCATTTTGACTCTTGAATTTATCCTCTAAAAACAATTTTTAGCATTAGTTAAAACTACATTCTCTTAGAGAGTAGTTTGTCTGCCATTTTTTTTTAAAAAAATGGTGTTTAAATCTTCACAAATACCAAATGGCAATAGCCTCATAACATCCTCCCTATATCAGATATGTAGCACACTCACTCCCCAGTAGCATACATTTGGCACAGTTTTCTCATCTGCAACTGAACTGAAATACTCTTGTATTTTCCTCTTGTGGATGCAGAAAGATAAGGCTGCAGGCCATATCATAATGACATCCATGGAGTTTCTGGCAGAGTCATCTTAGTAGCCTGGTGTTTGGTTCCTAGCCCTCTATGTTCAAGGTTTCAATATACCAGTTATGCAGCAAAGTTCTGGGAAATGTGTGACTCTGATTATACATGCATCACAAAGTCATATACAAAGCATATTTCAGACTATGCATTTATATTAAAATGTATCTTTCCAGTAATCACAAAAAAATCATTTCTACTCTACAGCATACCTCATTTCCAAAATCAAAGTACTTAGAAATCAAATTAGCAAGCAGAGATAGTTTGGGGAGCAAGAAATCACAGAGAAGGACTGCAGAGGGATGGAAGCCTTCATTTAAGCCCTTTGAATTCTGTCTCTTTACAAATTACTTCTTTCTGAGGAACACAGTATGTTACTCGAATCTTCCAAACATGTCAATCTCTCTCTCTCTCTCTCTCTGTCTCTCTCTCTCTCATTCTGTTACTTGCTGTTCTGTCACTCATTGTTCTTTCTCTTTTTCTTTCTTCCTTTCTAAAATTGTTCTGATGACCACTAGCACAGTCCTTTTGGCTATCTCTCTTTGTCTCGTATTCCATTATAACTGCCTTTCATTTTCATTGTATTAGCACTTTTCTTCATTTCAATTAACATTAACACTATGTTATAATTCACAAGAGTATAGATTTCTATTAAAATTGCCCAGCAGGGTGACTATTTCCTATTTTCAAGAAGATTAATCCTATCAATAAACCATTTCCAAATGCTTTTGTTTTTTTTTTTTGCAGTTGTAATAATTTTGAAGAAGGAATCCCATCCATCTGTGGTGTACAGATTCTTGGTTGCTTCTTTCACAATTGCTGGCATTTCCTCTAGAAGTTCATCTATCTTTTAGAACTTTAAGCCTTATATACCCCCTAAACTCCTCAAATGGTCTTACTAGAAGTACCACCTGCAGTGAAACTACATGGGAAAATAGGCTTTGTTTTCCTTAGCCTCAACCAACAATGCCATGGAAGAATGGATGGGGAGGGGCAACAATGTGTGCAGTTCAGAAATCAGGCTGTCTTGTCAGACAGATTTGCATTTGAACCTCAGCTCCACTGTTACTACAGCTGAGAAACCAAGAGTCAATTACCAATTAGCTTTAGTTGTCTTAACTGTAAATTGTAGCAAATAAAGCTCCCTCCCCTTCCTGCCTTCTGCCCATGCCACACCCACCCACCATCAGGGTTATTGATGGTGAGAGGCTATCAAGGCTGAAAAACGTGAAATGCTGAGCACAGTAGCTGGCAGGAGTGAGTCATTAATAAAATGTTGACCAATATGCTAATATTTGGAAACAGGGCAAGTCTGTTATGCTTGATTGTCCACTGCCAATTCAGCACCATAACCACCCACTTCTAAGGTCTGGGAAACTGAATTCCCCAGACTCCCCTTCCCTATCGTGTTCCACACAGAATTTCCCATTGAGAGGACTTTGCATGAAATTTGGACAGCAAAAGAGAAGTTAAAGCCTTTATTCTCTGGATGTGGTTGTGGCCACACCATAGGCAGGCACGAGAGACAGCAGCTTCTCGATGAGCATGTGAGAACCACACCCAACATTGCCGCAGGTGACAGGGATCTTCACCAGCATCCTGGGCTTTCCAGCTTCAGTGTCCCCAGCTTTTCCATGTCAACTCTCTGACCCCCTCTCTCCAGGTCTTCCTACATCTGTGTAAAGCCTAATTTCTGAGTGAAACCTTTTATTCTCGGAATAGCTAGAATGGCTCTGTTTCTCTGATTGCTCCCAGGCTGGTAGAACTGGCTATCGTCAGGTTTAAGATGCTGACAGAAAATGGAATTCACCTGGCACAGAGAAGCTGCTCCTATCTTCCATGGAAAGCGTTCATTTATAGATTATTTGATTAACATTATTCTCACCTACTAGACTGTATCACCAAGCCCAGTGTTTGGCACACTGAATGCCAGAGTGCATGTATGGTGGCTTTTTTTTGCTCCATGATTCATTCCCCTTTTTCTGAAACGTGTTTTTTCTTCCTCTCCCTCCACTGTATGGTTGAACAAGAGCCAAAATCATCTTTTAGACCTTATTCTTCTGATCAGGTTTTATTGTTCCCTGTCACTGCTGTCCAATTAAAATTCATCTGTAGATGTTTTAAAGTGGAAATTAACAGAGGGGCCTCATGTTGTATCATGGAAGCTACCAGTAACCATTCTTTCAGTTGTGTGGAAGAAGTGTGTCTGGAGAATGAAATTGACATAGAACTAGTACACATGTAAAATGGTGAGAGAATCCCATCAGCATTCAAATACACTAGCAACAGTAGACCCCAATGGATGACATATTCCTTACCAATACAGGTTGTAAAAAACAATACTTCACCTTTCCTGTTTAAGCAAGTTTAAGTTGCATTTTTGTCATTGTACCAAAAGAATGATGTCTAATACATCCACTATTACCCCAACAACCTTATGCCCAACTCCTGCCTTTTTCCTTAGCTATGCCTTTACCATCCAGTTTTGGGAAGAGATAGATAATAGAGATAAAAGTCAAAGTACTAAGTTAGAGAAGAAAATGCAGGCATCTTTAGAAGGGAGGCAGGAAGAGTGTTCCTCGTGGTCTTCAAAGCCTCTGATGTGAGAGAACATAATAAATTGTATTTTTAAAACTTTACAAACGATTGCATTCTGTTCTGGCAAAAAGAACCAAGAGCTAGTGTTGGGACAACCATTTCACTTCCCATTAAATTACTTTATCCTCTGGAGCCAGGCTAACTTATAATTCCATCAAAGCAGGCACTTGCCATGTTATATCACAGTTTACCAACTAGTCATTCTACTTTATTAATCCATAATCTACTGGAGGGCAGACATCATATTTGTCTTCATATTCCCAGCTCTGGGATATTGCATGCCTCATAGTAGGTGGTCAATAATTTTATGCTGCATGAAATATATTTACACAAAGGATATGAAAAAGCAGTATTTCTGTTTTGACACACTTTTAAAAAGGCTCCAATTGACACATTCATTTAAAGGAATATTGAAAACATAGTTTAATGAAAGAAATTTAGACAGTTTTTTTGCATTTTGATTATAGGGGGAAATATGTATATCACTTGTGTGTGTATCTACATATAATTTCCATGCACCATTTGAAAATGTTTTCTAGAATCCAGAATGAAAAAATTTTGAAATGCTGTGATGCAATTCTTTGGTGTCTCTTCTCTATCCCCACTCCCTTTCTTCTCTCTGAGTGCTAGTTTGTACGCTAGGAGCTGGGGATGGTAAGCTGCACGAGCTCTCAGTCCTTCCTTAAGAAAGATGGTAAAATCTAGTGGTACATACCAGAAATAGATGCACTGATATTTATCTATCAATCTGACATGCTTAGAGTTATTAGAGATAAACAAATATTATTTTATCACCAAATGACCAGTAAAGGATCCAGTTGCAATAGTAAGTTTGCAAGAGTCTTAGAGTAAAAGTGGACTAAGTTTTCAGTCCTCAAAGCATTGACAGATGGTATAAATAATTTAACAGCTTAAACAAAATGAAACAAGTATATGGGAAAAAGTATCCAGAGTGACTGATTTCAAATAATAATGATTGTATCTAATACTTTTAGAGTGCTTGCTAAGCACCATGAACTCTGCTCTTATGAATGTATCATATAAATCCATACTAGTCCTATAGCCGTGTGCATGGTACCAATCCTTCATCCACTGGTTGCCTTAGTTTCAGTGCCCATATCATAACAGGGTACATGTCTAAAAGAAGTAAAAAAGAGTCTTGAATAATCAGAACCCTTCTGCCACATTGTCTAATGTTAATTTGTTTTCTGGCACTGCTTCTTCCATATCTTCTTCGTCATCAACTGGCACTGGTTCAGAAGCATTCTTCTCCATCAAGTCATGCTCGGTCAACTGCTCTGTTGTGGTGTCTATTAGCTCTCGAATTTTTCCAAGATCCATATCTCAAAACCCTTCGTCCCCCAACACTGTTTTTACCATACCCCATATCTTCTTCATGATTTCCTTGATCGGCTTTGTTGTAAATCCTGTGAAGTCATGCACAACATCTGGACAGAGTTTCTTTCAGCAGGAACTTATTGTTTCAGGCTTGATGGATTTCATAGCCTTGTCTATAACAAGGATGGCATCTTCAATGGTGTAATCCTTCCAGACTTTCATGATGTTCTCTCCATCAGCATTGATAATTTTTCTCACAGAGTAATGTGTGTAGTGAGCCTTAAAGGTTGTTATGACCACCTGATCTACAGGCTGAATTAAAGATTTTGTGTTTGGGGGCTAGTAGACAAATTCAAAGCCTTTGGTGTTGAAATCATGGGGTTATGGTAGCCAGGGGCATATTTCAATATCAAAAGAACTTTAAAAGCCAGACCCTTACTGGCAAGATATTTCCTGACCTCAGGGACAAAGCACTGATGCAACCAATCCAGAAAAAGAATTCTCATTGTTCAAGCCTTCTTATTATACAAACAAAACCAAAAGACTAGCAACTGCTGGTTATCTTTTTTCTTCAAGACTCTGGAGTTTGCTGCTTTTTTGATAAAGGCAGTCCTGACCATAAACCTGACTGCATTTGCACAAAACAGCAGGGTTAGCTTCTCCCTTCCTTCCTTAAATCCTAGTACCTGCTTTTCTGCTTTACAATATATATCCTTTGTGACATTTTTTTTTTTTCCAGAATAGGGTACTTTTGTCTACATTAAAAACCTGTTTAGGCAGATATCCTTTCTCCTCAATGATTTTGTTAATGTCATCTGGGAACTCATCTACTGTTTCTTGGTTGGCAGATGCTGCTTTTCCTGTTATCTTGCCATTTTTTAAGCCAAACCTCTTTCTAAAATTATCAAACCATCCTTTGCTGGCATTAAATTCTCCTTAGTCTTCCTCTTCCTTTTGCTTTAAGTTGTCATATAACGACTTTGCTTTTTCTCAAATCATATTAGAGTCTACAGATATGTCTTTTTTAAAGTTATACTTCACCTAATTACCTGCAAAAAAACGCATTTTTAATATGAGATGAAAATATATTTCACAAAAAGTATAGGGTTTTCCTCTTGCTGGCATAGCTGCAGCTATCAATTCACAAGTTCTTTTCTTTTTTCACAATATTCCTCACTCTAGATTCATTTATCTTGAAATGAAGGGCATGCACAGCTGCAGACCTCAATCTACGGTACTTATCAAGCAACTCAACTTTTTCTTGTAACCTCATGACTTTTCTCTGCTTCTTGGCAGCACTTCCAGCTCTCTACTGGCACTTTGTAAGGACCCCATGGAGTTATTCAAGGTTCACAGTACTGTGACAAACACAATGAGAAATACATGAGAAACATAAGAGATCATTTTTTCCTTCAATATGCCGTTTCCTGGAGAGACAAACTTCTCAAGTGGAGATGATCAGCATCACACGGCATTTAAAGCAGATTCTTGCAATGCTTGAGCTCACATAGCAGGAGGTGGCTATGAAATAATTTCAGTAGTAAAGTATGTACTATAATTAATTTTATGCAGTTATTTAATACCATATATTTACATTTGTTTACATTTCTGTCAACTATGAGTGGTGTCATGTACAGTCTGTGGGGAGGTAAATTTTGATAAATTTTGATTTTTTATAATTTGTATATATTTTATGGTAGTAAATGATAAAATAGATTCTTGTCTACATATACTTTATATATTCATGATATACCTTTTTCTTAAATTTTTTGATATTTCTAGGCTATGTAGTTTACCTGTACTTTTTTTCAAATTGTCACAAATCTTCAAAAAATTTCCAATAGATTTATTGAAAAAATCTGTGTGTAAGATTCACACAGCTCAAACCCGTGTTGTTCAAGGTTCACCTGTATTTAACTGATTGCAGCATAAATATGCTATAGAATAGATGACAATTTCTTCAACAGGTCAGAGCTCAGTGCTTACAAATGTTAGGTAGGAGAATATTCATTTACCCACTTTGTAATGTTAACTCTTCCAATGTCCAAGACTCTAGGGCAATACATTTAGAAATATACAGATTAGCAACAAGGTTGCTCCTAAAGCAAGAAGCTCCTTAAAGCTACAAAGACTGAGTCTGGAAGAGACAGTTCATTGAGGAAAACTGGAGTTTTTTTAATCAAAGAAAGCGATGTTGTGTGGGGGGAAATAGCAGATATTTACTTTGTGTAGCATTTAAAATATCTGTCTTAATTTTGTCTAAAATATCTACCTGGAGTTTGAGTCTACATGTCTCTTCAGCCGTGGAGTTTTGAGTCTACATGTGCTGCACTATTTGTTCTTTTTTCCTATCCTTGGCTTTCTGCACATCTTGTTACTACTAGCTGGTAACCTGAGTCTGTTGTACTGGCAGTCAGTCATTGTGGTGAGAAAAGTACCAGACTGAGAATCTCGAAGTCCAGGCAGGACTCTGAATTCTTTGACTTGGCTACAATTCATCAAATGTCAACTAAACTTGTTCTAAATCAAGGATATAGGTGGCTCTAAGACCTCATGAAGTTTTAAAATTCTGTTACTCTGCTGGTCCTCATCCCTGAAATTGTGAAATTCACTTCCTACAGCACCCCTCCCCAGGATCATTCTGAGTTGTTGTTTCCTTTCTCTGCATACATTAGCATGTCAGTTTGTGGTCCTGCCAAACTGGTTTTGTCAAGGTTAGAATATTTACTTATGTGAATATTAATATATTAGCTTTGAATAATTTTTATAAAGTGCTAGAACATTGTGTACTGTGACCAAGATATTTTAGAGGCTCACCATATAGTTTTTCCATTGCATATAAACCATCAATCTACTTCACTATCTCTTATGATGAGAAAAAATGAAATCTGTGTCTAAGAATTATTTTTGCCATTGGAAATCACTTAGTACAGTTTTATTTTACAAAGGAGTAAATCGAAATGAGGTTTGTCTAGGTCAAATGCCCCATGTTTTCTGATTCTAAATCTAATTTTCTTCCATCTATACCACATAACTATTTTTTATAAAATATATATTCAAAATTAAATGATTAACAAGTTGAGTCTCATTCTAAATGCCCATCCATTTATTCAACTATCACATGTTAAATACCTACTGTGTCTAGGGCCCTATGCTTGGTACGGGCAATAGAGAGAAAAAGAAGCCAGTGAAATCTCTGAGCTTATGGGATAGTGGTGTTGTGTGTGAAAACAATAAAGTGGCAATAACAATACAGTGTGAGGAGTAGAATGATGAGCCAAGGCAGCATTTACATTGGACGTACAGTGCAGGGGTACTGCATCCAGACCAAATAGGTCAGGGAAAGTTTCCCGAAGGAGTGATAGCTAAGTCTTGAAGCGTAATAGAAATCAGCCAAGTACAGAAGGAGAGAGTGGACACTGTAGGCAATTGAAGCAGCATACACAAAAGCAAAAAGAGACAAAGGGGCACCATACCATTGGAGAATTGCTAGTGATTCAGCTTGCCTAATACCATGGGAAAACAGAAGGCTTTACATAAAGATCCTTTTTGTAAAATAATTAAAGAGGCCTATACCATATTTAAAAGGAACCTGCAATAATCAAAAAGTGAATATGGATTTTAAAAAGTAGGTGTGACAATAATATAAAGCCTTCAAGAACAGAACCAATCCCAGAGGGAAAGAAAATGAAACAGAAAAGCATGAAAATAGCTTGATCTTCGATTGCTGGGAAGCAGACGAGGGTCTCTCTGTGGTCCCATCAGCACAAATCAAGTCGGCCAAGGTGTAAGTCACCTGAAGAAACAGTCATAAGTCATTGTGTGGGTTTATTTTCCCTACCACAATCCAGAAGGAGGATCAAATCAATTCAGAATCTGTGGCTTTGCCTGCATGAGTGATAGCAGGGAGTTTGCAGAGGGCCAGGTCCAGCATTGCATTTATTCAGTGTTGAAATGTGCTGAGGGAACAGAGAACTGGTTGACTTCCAGAATTATGAAATAAAACATTTGGATACAAAATTAACCAAATGAACAAACGTCTTTTGAGGTTTGTTGTGGTAGCTGCATTTTGCATCAAGCCTGCTTTGGGATGTATAGCATTTTCATCTTACACTGCATCTCTTTACCTCAGCTGATGAAAATCATTAATGTCAGAATACACATGATATTGTGTACTTTGAAATCCCCAATCCTTTTCCTGAACCCCAACAGAAATTGATATCAGGATCACCATAAAGGAGATTGGCTTTCAACACTGTCTCCACAGGGAGGCAAATCTCCAATTTTTTCTTTTAAATTCCCTAAAGCCAATATTAACACACGCCCTGAAGTTCTCTTCACTTATATCCTGTTAGTTTCCTTTGTCAGCTGAGGTTGAAACTGGTTACCCAATAAGCATTAATTAGGTTGTGTTCTCTTAGCTCTGAATTTTATTAACTATTCAATAATGCCTGATAAAATGGGATGGGCCCACCCACTCTCTCAAAATCTCTAAACTGGGAAGAAATATATCAAGTTATTTTCATTTCTCTGTTCTTTGTATTCCATTGTGAATTCTGAAGTATAATTCTAAGACATGATTTTGAATAAGAACTGTAAATTACCATTTTATAATAGCACAAGCAACTTCTACTTTTAGTATAGTGGAAATATCACTGTGTTTCAGACAGAAGACCTGGTTTTTAGTTCCAGATCTGGAACTAACTACATTCTTTATATTAAACAAGTCAACCCTCCCTGTTCTTCAAATTCTTCCTGTGTAAAATAATGTATACAGACTATGTGACCTCTGATTCCATTCTATAAATTCTCTGAATATTTAAACAAATGTTTTTTTGCAGTTTATTCAAGGTCTCTATTAAAAGAGAAATCTGGAAACAAAACACATCTTACCATGAAGTCACAACATCAAAACCCCTGAATAGGTTATATAATCACTTTAATAACAGTAGCCACAACTGTCATGATATAGCATTTATCAAATGTCCACATGTCCACGTCACCATGCTAGACACCAAGATATATCAAATAAACTAAACAGATGTGGCCCTGGCTGGACTCCTAGGAGCACAATAGATAAAAAGAGAAAATGGTTTCCCACATGAAACTACTCCCTCAAAGGAACTATTTATCAAGAATTTCCTTCAGCATGATTCATGATGTGTAGTATTCTGTTCACTTCCAGTTTAAGAAAGAATAACCAAGAACAGAACTGACAAATTAAGTCAGTCAGTGCCACCTGCAGTTGGAACAATGACATAAATCCTACCACTTTTTATGGGAAAATCCAATGGAAACTGTCCAGAAGAAAATCAAGGAAGCCATTGAATATTGGGTACTTGTTAGATGCTGTTTCTTTTTTGGAGAAGGGAATAATAAAATCCAGTACCTTAGTGCATTTATTCTCTTGGTAAGAAGACAAGAGATATGATTACAAATTGAAATTGATTCCAGAAACAAGTCCCCATTTTTCAATAGTTGAAGACTGTATACATAGAAATATATATCAGTGAACAAAGGACCTAATGATGGGCACTCATAAAAAGGCTATGAGCTGATCATAGAGTAACTGCTATGCTCTTTCTAAAACCCATCTATGCCTTAAATAATAGAGGCATTAGAAAGCAAGGTTAAAGTAAAGATAAGGGAACTAATATAAGTGTAGTGTTTTATATTTTACAAAGCACATTTATATACTTGATTTCATTTTATCTTCAAATGATGAGATATCACTATGGCTATCAGTATGCCAATATTATATACTTTGGCAAAGTAAAAATATTTAAACTTCAAAAATGGAAAGCTAATAAGACAGTAAACAAAAAGTGGAATAAATTAACTCATTAGGTATTAGCAGGGAGTGAAACAATGCTTGTCTTTCGTTAATCCTGAAAAATTCACAACCATCACCTCTTCAAATATTGCATCTTCTCCATTTTTTCTATTATCTTTTTTCTAGAACAATAGGTATATGTATAGCAATCCATTTTAATTACTCTACCATGAGTAACATAAGAGTATGTTTCCATGTCTCAACTTCTTGGGTTTATATAAGCTAATATGTTTTTAAGTGTTAATATATCTATTATACACTTTCTAGCATGTAAGTAGTATTTTTCAGCAGGTGAATTTTGCCAAATTTTAATACAACCAGAATTAGTGGTATTGGTACATTATTTTGATAATAAAAATAATAACAAAGATATTCTCATTTTCCCAGAATTGAGTCTCCCAGGCTTAAACATTTGGAATTGTCTTGACTCTGCATGCTCCTCTACTGCTATGCTCAACTAGTTATCAAACATATTACTTAATTCTGCTATAATATAAAGTTCATGGGTGCTTCAACGTGGCTGTTTATCAGAATCACTCTGTCCAGGTCATTTCTTCAGATATTCTTTATGTTCATAGATTCTTTAATAAATAGTTGAGAATTAGTTTGGTAGGATTTGACAAGTTCATGTTGAAGTGAGCTGTAATGGCTCAGACATCTGTTTCTACCTTTCTTTTTCACTGCTACTTTTTATTCCAGAAACTGGACCAGTTAGAGATGATGATAAAATCATACCCACAGGAATTCTTGCCTCTAATGTCCCCTTTTATTTATTTCTGCAAACTAAATTTAGAATTAAATTCTTCAAATATCCCTTCCTACAACCATATCACTTCTTTGCTTAGATATTTTTGGACTTTCCCTAGTATTTGAAGCTCTCTAACCTGCAAACTAATGTAGAGTCCAACCTACTTTTTGAAAATAGTTTTCTACATTTCAACTAAGCAGCCCTTCTTTACTTTCCAAATGATTCACTCACCATCCCTGAAACTAACTTCTCATTTCCATCTTACAAATTTAGTAGTGAGACAGAAGATTTGCATTCAAGCCCCAATTTGGCCACTTTCCAGTTATATAAACTTAGGAAAGCCATTTAACCTTGCTTACCATACATACTCATTTGTTATATGGGAAGAAAAATCTTTGACTTTCTTGTTCTCAAAATTATTACAAAAGATAAAATGAACTCAAGTATGTATTTTTTTAAAGTTTGTTACAACCTACACTTAATTTTTTTATTATTTCAGAATATTATGGAGGTACAAACGTTTTAATGACATGAATTGTTTTTGTATAGGTTGAGTCAAAGATATAAGTGTGTCTATCATCCATATAGTGTGCACTATACCTGTTAGGTGTGAATTTACCCATCCCCCCCTCCACTTTCCCTCGTACATGATTTCTGTTGAATTTTTCTACCATATGTAACATGAGTGTTGATCTAAAAATGTCAAATTGTAGTGAGTACAGATGGTTTTTGTTCTTTCATTCTTGTGATACTTCACCTAAAATGACAGTCTCCAGTTCCATGCGGGATGTTACAAAAGGTATTAATTCACCATTTTTTATGGCTGAGTAATACTCCATGGTATACATATACCACGTTTTATTAATCCACTCATGTATTGATGGACACTGGGTTGTTTCCACATCTTTGCAAGTGTGAATTTTGCCGCTGTAAACATTCAAGTACAAGTGTCTTTTTTATAAAATGTCTTTTTTTCCTTCGGATAAATACCTAGTAGTGTGATTGCTGGATCATTAATAATATTTGCTTACCATAATAAAAGCAATTGGCTCACATAAGAAATGCTCTGAAGGCTCAGCAGTTGAACAAAGCTGGTGTGATTTGTTTGTGTCTCTTGTATTCTCCTGACCTTCCTCCCATGGTCACAAGATGTCTCTTTAAAGCTGCAAGCATCCTGTTCATGCATGACCATATCCTCATATGACCACATCCAAAGACAGGAAGCCAGAAAAGACCTAGGTGGTATAAGGAAGTTCTCTTTGCTTTTTTTCCTTCTTTATCAAGGAGGAGAAAAATCCTTAACAGAATCCCCCCAGTAGATTTCCTTTTATATCTCATTGGCCAGCACTGGGCTTCATGGATACCATAGCTACAAGGTATACTGGAAAAGAGAATATATTAAGTTTTTAACTGATACAGTAAATGACAGGCAGGAAAAGGGGGGTTTGTAATGGCTGTTGAGTTTGCCATAGTCTTCATGTACCACAACTGAGGAAGGGGATCTGTCATTTCTTCTTAAGAATTCCAGTTCTCTCCTTTTAAGAAGCACTGACCTCCCACATTCAGCCAAATTCCTATTCTACTTCCCATCCTACTGGCCCCTGGGCTAGGAAACAAGCATTTCCACTAGGTAAGAGCCAAGGATATTATAGGAATGTGGATCAGCAAAAGACTGGCAGAGCAAATGATGAGTAGGAGTCACCTCCCTTATCTCTGAAACAAGAGATAACACCATTTTTCCACCCTCAATATGGATGTTAGATACATTTCCTAATTGAAACAATGCTGTGTTTTATAGGATTCTGAGGTAACCTATTGCTTAAATTATAAGTGTTTCATAAGAGTATGAAGTAGCCTATTTAAATTATAATATTTCTCAAGTACAATATTTCTGCTATGGAATCTAATTTCTTACATGGGAAGATGTTATGAATTGTACTTGATTTACTTAAAATCCTTTCAAATGAAAATTATTCACATTATAGGAACTGCCTCTTCAATGAAAACTATTCCAAATCTTAGAGCTAGTTATTAAAAGAGATTTGATAAAATTGTATTTAAACCCCTATTTAACTATTTCTCAGCTTGAGTAAACATCAGCAAATTAAGTTCTATGAGCATGAGTTTTCTTGTCTGTTAAATGGGAAAATTATTATTTATTTAGTAGAATTATTACATAAATAAAATTACTTTATTATGTTTCCTCAACATAACAGATTGTTATTTTAGGGATACATATAGAGGCTTAAGTAACTAGACCTGTGATTTCCAACATATTTTGTCGTTTCATATATAATATTAAGGTTTGATTTGGCAACACAAAATCTCTCTTCCCAATGCCCCATTTTAACTGAAACACTGGAATCGATAGTAGGAGAATGTACTTTGCTTTGTGTGAGACGAATTGTTTGAGATTAGAGACAAATGTTCTCTCTCTCTCTGATTCTAACTGATGCTGTTTGCTTCTGTGACCGTGCTTGCTTTTAGTTGTTTGTTAAATATAGTTAATCAGAATGAAAAACAAGAGTAAGAGCAGGAGTGACTCCATGACAGGCTGAACTTCCTGGAGTAGGCCTAAGTTTCAATTTCCCTGAAATGACGCCGCCCTTTCCCCGAAATGATGCTGACCGTAGCTGGCGCCGGCGCGAAAATCCCGAGGCTTGGAGCCACTTTTAAAGGAACCAATCAGGAGCCAACACGATCAGCCACTTTTAAAGGAACCAATCAACTAAGGAGGGGAGGGGGGACGGTGTGCCCAGCGTGCCGTGTGAAACCTGTGTGCCATGTGTAAAACAAGAAAAGGTATAAAAGCTTAACTTTTACCCCAAGGCGGGGTCCCATCCTGAAGAGGCCACTGCGTTGGTGCTCTGGGACTTGGACCCTAGCTCGAGCTAGCCAATAAACTCCTTTGCCATTTGCAGCCTCTATGACTCTGCCTCTCTGTTCCTGGGGCCAAGGGGAACCGGCTCTAACATAACAAATTCAAAAAGTGTTATATTGCATTATGCATGCATGTATTTATGTTGATAGGTTAAAAAATATTACCCAAAACTGCTGAATCATTATTATACACAAGCCACCATGCTAAGAACTTAAAGAATCATCTCCCTTTAATCCATAGCATAACTTATGGAGAAGTTATTACATAGATCTGGAGAAGTTAAGTCTCTTAGCCCAGAGTCACAGAGCTAGTAAGTGGCAAAGCTCGGATTCAAATCTAGATCTTTCTCATTTCAGAGAATAAGATTTTAGCTTTTTTTTTTTTTTTTTACCATATATGTGATTAATTAGATAAATAGATAAATATATAGCTTAGAAAACTTTTCAGAGTAAACTGAAAATTTTAAGTCTACTATTGGAGTCTGGTAAACATATTTGATTTGGTATTCTGGCAAGATTTTTGCTGAAACTTAGTTATAAATAATCTGATTGATATAGTTAAGATATAGCCTGTATTCCCCCCAGGCTCGCAAGACTAGTTAGAAAGAATTTGACCTCAGCCCCCTATATGGAACCAGGTTCACAAGTATACAAGTTTACTGGCCAATAAAAAGCTGATGGGGAAAAGAAAACATCATGAGAGAAATCACTATTTGAGAAAATTAAGAGACTAAGAAACAAGACCTGGCTGTGAAATTAAAAACAAACAAACACAATAAAAACCACCAGAAATAAGTTATGGCATGATCCAGCTCTCCAGAGGGTACTCACATTTCCTATGAAGGAAAACTTGCGTGACAAAAGTGAAAGTATTTTTGTCAGGGCCTTAAGCAATTTGTTTAGGGGCTCTTTCTCTTGAAGACTGGTTGGTAAACTTGAAAGAATGGTGTCATGAGAACCTGAGAACTCTGTAAAACTCAGACCTTGAATGAATAGAGAGCTGATGGATAGACGTCTTGTTATCCAGGAACAAAGAGGTGGGGCCAAAGGATGTCAATGCCACTATTGTAAATGAATATTTAGTAATATAGAAAAATAAATTGATGCAGAATCTCACTTTTAAGGTAAATAATTAAATATGAAATAACAATCCATAGACAGATTAAGAAGAAATGGTATGGGACAGCTGGGATGAACAATTTAAGCATAAAGTGACAAAAGAAATAGGAAAGTTAGGTATACATAGATATTTGTACATCTATAAATAAAAAAATAGACAAAAAGATTTTAAAAATTGGGACAAAATTAAAATTAATATTTAAAAGTTTTCTTAAAATAGATTAAAAAATAATAAAATGCCAATAACTCAACAAATAGCATGAGTAAGTAATTCATAAAAGAAGAAAGACTGTAGAAAATAAACATATGAAAAAGTAAACATTTAACACCAGGAGTAAAGAACTACAAAATAAAATCAGGCTTATAGTTTTTGCTTACCAAGCTAAAAGACATTGAAAAATGATAATCAATGTTAAAAAGCACAGAGTATAGTGAGCATAAATTTCTCATACCAGTGGGAATTTCCATATTTTTGGAAGATAGCAGGATCCTCATGGCTTCCAAATTTATGGTGTTTAGTCAATTATTTCCAATTTCTTAAGCCAAATAGATAAACCTAATTTTAATATAAAATTTTACATAGAAAAGATATATAAGAATATTACATCCAGCTTAAATGTAGCAATTTTAGGGAAATGGTCAATCAAACTGAAAATGATAGTTACAAATATCATGTGATCACATGAGTGAATGCTCACATGGTAAGTCAAAAAGGATGTGAAATTGCTTATACACTAATTGCATTAATTAATGTGTCTTTAAGTTTCCCTATGTATGAGATCATATCCTCTGGAAACAATGATAATTTGACTACTTTCTTTCCAATTTTGATGCCCTTTATTTCTTTCCCTTGCCTCATTGCTCTAACTAGAACTTACAATACTATGTTGAGTAACAGTGGTGAAAGTGGACATCCCTGTCTTGTAGATCATGGAGTAAAGGCTTGCAGTTTTTCCCTATATGATATAGCTGTGGGTCTGTCATCAATGGCTTTTATCATGTTGAGGTAATTTTTTTCTATATCCAATTTCTGAGAGTTTTTTCATGAAGGAATATTGAATTTTATTCAACGCTTTTTCAGCATGAATTGAAATGATCATGTGGCTTTTGTCCTTCATTCTGTGGATATGAGGTATCACATTAATTGATCTGCATATGTTGAACCATCGTGGCATCCCTGGTATGAATCCCACTTGATCATGATAAATAATTTGAATGTGTGGTTGAATTCTGTTTGCTAGTATTTTGTTGAGGATTGTTTCATCTATGCCCACCAGAGATTTTGGCCTGTAGTTTTCTTTTATTGTTGTGTGTTTGTCTGGTTTTGGTATCAGGGTAATACAGGTCTCATAGAATAAGATTGGGAGTATACCCTCCTTCATGATTTTGTAGAATAGTTCAAGTAGAATTGGTATTAGTTCTTTGAATGCTTGGTGAATTCAGCAGTGAAGCCATCGGGTCCTGGTCTTTTCTTTAATGGAAGACTTTCATTATTGCTTCCATCTCATTACTTGTTATTGGCTTATTCAGGATTTGGATTTTTTCCTGGTTTAATCTTGATAGGTTGTATGTGTTTATGAATTTATCCATTTCTTCTAGGTTTTCCAATTTATTGGCACATAGTTGGTCATAGGAGTCTCTAATGTCCTTTGAATTTCCGCAGTATCAGTTGTAATGTCTCCTTTTTCATCTCTGATTTTATCTATTTGGGTCTTCTCTCTTTTATTCTTAGTCTGACTGAAGGTTTGTCAGTTTTATCTTGTCAAAAAAATCAATTTTTCATTTCATCAATATTTTGTATTTTTTGGTTTCAATTTCATTTATTTCTTCTCCGATTTTTATCATTTCATTCATTCTAGTAACTTTGGGTTTGGTTCACTCTTGTTTGTCTAGTTCTTTGAGATGAATCATTAGGTTGGTTATTTGGAGCTTTTCTACTTTTTTGGCATAGGTACCTATTGCTACAAACTTTCCTCTTAGTACTGCTTTTACTATATCTGATAGGTTTTGATATCTTGTGTTTTCATTTTCAGTTGTATCAAGAATTTTTTTCTCAATTTTCATCTTAATCTCTTAATTGACCAACTGGTCATTCAGGAACATATTAATTCCCATGTTTTTGTATAGTTTCCAAAGTTCCTCTTGTTATTGATCTCTAGTTTTATTCTACTGTAGTCAGAGGAGATACTTGATGTGATCACAATTTTTTTGAATATTTTAAGACTTTGTTTTGTGGCACAACATATGATTTATCCTAAAGAATGATCTATGAGCTAAGGAGAAAAATGTGTATCCTGCAGATGTTCAATAAAACATTCTATAAATATCTACTAGGTCCATTTGATCTATAGTACAGATTAAGTCCAATGTTTTTTGTTGACTTTCTATCAGGATAATCTGTCCAATACTGAAAGTGGAGCGTTGAGGTCTCCAGTGATTATTGTATTAGTGTCTATCTCTCTCTTTAGCTCTGATAACATTGGCTTTCTATATCTGGGTGCTCCAATATTGGGTGCATATATATTTAGAATTGTTATATCCTCTAGCTAAATTGACCTCTTTATCATTATATTATAAAATGACCTGTGTCTCTTTTTACAGTTTTTGTCTTGAAATCTATTTTATCTGATAGAAGTACGGCTACTCCTGCCCCGCCCCCCTTTTTCTGGTTTCTATTTGCATGAAATATCTTTTTCCATCCTTTTATTTTCAGTTTATGTAGTGAAGTAGGTTTCTTGTAAACATATATTTGGGTCATATTTGTTTATCCATTCAGCCACTGTGTCTTTTGATTGGAGAGTTTAGTGTATTTACATTCAGTGTTGTTATTGATAGGTAAAAAGGTACCTCAAACATGTTGTTATTTGATACCTGGCTGTTTTGTAGTTCTCTCTTTCTTCCTTCCTTCCTTATTGTCTTCTGTTGTTAAGAATGATTTTCTTTGGTAGTGTGTTTTAATTTCTTGCTATTTATATTTTGTGTGTCTCCTGTAGGTTTTCTGATTTGAGGTTACCTTGAGGCTAGCAAAAAACATTTTATAACCTATTATTTTAAACATATGACAACTTCATTTATAAGCAAATAAAAAAGTGAAGAGAAATCTAATAAAAATTCTACACTTTAACTCCATCCCTCGCCTGCTTTTCAACTTTTTGTTGTTTCCATTTATATCTTTTTATACTATATATCTCTCAGAAAATTGTTGTCATTATTTTTTGTAGGTTTGACTTTTTGTCTTCCTATTCAAGATCTGAGTGGTTTATACACAGCAGTCACAGAAATAGAGTATTCTGGTTTTTGTGTACTTACTATTACCAGTTAACTTTATACCTTCAGATGATTTCTAATTGTTCATTAACATCCTTTTCTTTCAGATTGAAGAACTCCTTTTAGCATCTCTTGTAGGACAAGTCTGGTGTTAATGAAATCTCTCAGCTTTTGTTTGTCTGGGAAAGTCTTTATTTCTCCTTCATGTTTGAAGGATATTTTTGCAGAATATAATTTTCTAGGGTTAAGGATTTTTTCTTCAGCACTTTGAATATGTCATGCCACTTTCTCCTGACATGTAAGGTTTCCAATGAAAAGTCTGCTGCCAGATGTATTGGAATTCCTTTGTATGTTATTTTTTTCTTTCTTTTTTTTTTTTTTTTTTTGCCTCCCTTAGGAACTTTTCTTTATCCATGACCTTTGGGAGCTTGATTATTAAATGCCTTGAGGTAGCCTTGTTTGGATTAAATCTGCTTGCTGTTCTGTAACTGTCTTGTACCTGAATCCTATATCTTTCTCTAAGTTTGGCAAGTTCTCTTTTATTATTTCTTTGAATAAATTTTCTACCTTAATTTCTCTTTCTGTCTCTGCTTTATGACCAATAACTATTAAATTTGCCTTTTTGAGGCAATTTTGTAGATCTTATAGGCATACTTCATTCTTTTTTCTTTTTTCTCTGTGTATTTGACTGTGTATTTCCAAATAGCCTGTCTTTAAGCTCACTAATTCTCCTTCTGCTTGATCAATTAATTTAGCTGTTGAGAGATTCTGATACATTTCTCAGTTTGTCAGTTGAATTTTTCAGCTCCTGAATTTCTGCTTGATTTTTTTTTTATCATTTCAATCTCTTTGTTAAATTTCTTTTATAGCTTTTGAATTCCTTC
Organism: Propithecus coquereli; assembly: GCF_000956105.1. NCBI lineage: Eukaryota > Metazoa > Chordata > Mammalia > Primates > Indriidae > Propithecus > Propithecus coquereli. The sequence goes on from NW_012152063.1 coordinate 4,593,225, forward strand.
TCTGTGTTGTCTTGAAGTATATTGAGCTTTTCCAAAACAGCTATTTTGAAAGCTTTGTCTGAAAGGTCACATAATTCCATCATTCTGGGATTGGTCACTGGCACTTTAATTCATTCATTTGGTGAGGTCATGTTTTCCTGGATGGTTCTTGATGCTTGTGGATGTTCATAGATGACTGGACATCAAAGAGTTAGGTATTTATTCTAATCTTCATAGTCTGGGCTTGTTTGAACCTGTCCTTGAGAAGGCTTTCCAGATATTCAAAGAAAATTGAATGTGGCAATCTAAGTGTTTGGTCAGTGCAGCCCTATCAGCACTGGGGGTGTACCAAACCCAATACTACTGTGATTCTTGCAGACTCCTGGTAGTACCACCTTAGTGGACTCAAGTAAAATATGGGAGAATTCCCAAAATTACCAGGCAAAATCTCTCACCCTCTTTCCTCACTCTCTATGCTGGGCTGCTAGGTTGGGTGAGGAGTGATGTGGATACTCCCTTGTGGCCACCACAGCTGGGATTGTGCCAGGTCACACCTGAAATGAGTCCAATCTCACTCAAAGCCCATGGTGACTGCTGCCTGGCTACCTCTGATGTTTATTAAAAGCCTAAAACTCTTAATCAGCAGGTGGTGAATCTTGCCAGAACTGGGTCCTTCCCTTCTGGGCAGCAGGTTACCCTCTAGCCAGGTGGTCTAGAAATACTGTCCAGGAACTAAAGCCTGGACTCAGAGGCTTCAGGAGTCTGCTTCATACTTTATTTTACTGTGGCTAAGCTGGTACCCACATTGCAAAACAAAGACCTCTGAACTCTTCCCTTTCATTTCCTAAAGTGGAAGAAGACTATTCCTGAGCTGCACTGGCTGGAGTTGGGAAAGGGGTGACATAGACACTAACTTGGCCAGTGCTGCTAGTGTCTCACTGGGTCATGTGTACCCAAAGCCCACTGGCTCCACTCCAGCACATCCACAGTAATTGTCCAAGGACTGTGGCCCGACTGACTTATGAATTTATTTCAGGCCCCAGGTCACTTTTTGTCAGCTGGTAGTGGGGCTATCTGGAACTCAGGTTTCGGGGCAGAGAATTTCCCTCTGGCCAGGCTAGTCTAAATGCTCCTTCCATGGGTGCTGGCAGAATTCTGCCCTGAACTGTGTTCCCCTCTGTCAGTGCAGCCCTGAGTTTCAGTGCAACATCCCATAATTGTTTCATTCTCCCTGCCCCCGGCACACAGATTCTCTCTGCTCTCCACGCACTGGTGTGGCACTGCTGGGAGATGGGAGAATAGTGGTATAGGCAATGCAAGATTATCTTTTCTTCCCTCTTCAGTGCCTCTTTTCTTGATATAATGTTAAAACCAGGTACTGTGATTGCTCACCTGATTTTTGATTCTTCTGGAGATGCTTCCTTGCATGGATAGTTGTTGAATTTGATATTCATGTAGAGGGACTATCTCTGGAGGTTTCCATTCAGCCATCTTGTTCCACCCCCTCTCCTGCTTTCTTCTGTTGGAGGTCATTGAATGAAATATTTATGTGTAATGTATTTTTAATTATACCCAAATATTAATCAGGTGAGTCCTATAATAATGAAAGTTTTAGTACCCAAAATCTTGTTAACATTCACCAAAACTTTCACTATTTACCTACATAACAGAATTAATCTGGTTAGGAATGTATGGTATAACAAGGTCCCATATTTAGAGCAATACTCCACCCTGTGGTAGAGTATGAAAAATGCATAGAAATTCCTTGAACAACAAAGAAATGATTACAATCTATTAACTCCAAAATTAGTTTTTTTTCTTGACTTTTTCTCTTTTAAGAAAATGCCAGAGAATGTATTGATTTTTTAAATTATGACTTCACATATAATAATCCCTCAAGAGCAAAATTTTCCCCTGATTTGAGAAAACAAACATTTGGAGAAGAATAAACACTCTTACTAGGTAATATTACTGGTTAATTTTAATTTGTATATTTTAATAAAATTGTTTTAAATTTAAAGTAGAAGAGCTAGGTTAATTTTCTCTAATGAAAATATAATGCAGAGACTTGCTAAAATCTTAGAAAAGTCAAAATTAAAAACTAAAAACTAAAAAAAACCTAAAAACTAATTAAAAACTAATATTGATATATTTATGTATATATCATATAATATAAATAATTTTATATGCCATAAGGAAAAACGTACTTGATAACAAAAGCATTATGTTTATGGTGAAAGGAAATCCAATCCTATGTGTAAAAGAAAAAATGACAAAAAAAGATATTCCTGAAATGTCTCTAGGCTTTACTATTTTTAATTAAAAATCTAATCTTAATCATTTGGATGTTTAATAGTAAAAGTATTTTATCTTGAGATTTTAAAGGTTTTCTTTTAATATGGTGGTTATTTTTGTTTGTTTTGCTTTTTCAGGAAGAAAATGAAGACAAATCTCATTGAGAGATGAGAAAGCAGAGGTTCAGAGTTAAGTAATCTGACCAAACATTTGAACCTCATTCTGCCAAGATTTACACCCCTGCAGTCCCTTGTACAGCCTTTTCATTTGCATGACAAGAGCAAAATGGCTCTTTTGTGAAACAAAGCAAATTTCACAAACTATGTGAGAAGTATGAATTTTTATTACAAAAAAATGACAAACAGCATTTAATTTATATTGAAGGAGTAATCATATAATGCTATTGTGAAATAAATTTTTAAAAACTTGAACTAAATAGGTGCATATATAAATATGAGTTAAACATTGTATGAATCTAATAATGTAAGAATTAGAAGGTAAATTTTGTCTTAGGTGAGTATAAACTAGCCTTTTTAAAATGTTAGGTCTGATTTTAAATTTATGATGAAAACCAAGATGAGTAAAATTGAGTAAGATCCAAAAGGAGTCTCACGGGCTAAAAATATTATTAAACTCTGACATACCTGACAAGTACTTGGTTAATCTAAATGGACTATCTTGAAATCCCCTAAGAGAAAAAGCTAAAGGGTCAAAAATAACTTTAATTAGGAAATAAGGTAACAACATGTTTATCAAAATTTTCCAGCATATCGAAAATATGGTAGAGAGTGAAGAATATCTCCTTTGAGGAAAGCATCATGATTTCATGATTTCCTCACAATTATTACTTTTAGGGAAACTAAAGAAAATTGCTTTAGAAATGTTCTAAAAATTTGTAAAAACAAAATCAAAATATATTTGCCTTCTCTGCTTCAAAGGAGCTTTTCCAGGCAAGAATCGTACAATAATTGAGAAAACCTACAATCAGTAATCTTGAGATTACCTGGGTTCCCACTCAATGAGCTAGAATTTTAAGCCCTTTTTTAAATGAAAAGTGCATTCATATAGAGTAAAGTAGTAACGATATTTTTTAAATTTCAGAATATTATGGGGGTACAAATATTTTGGCTATATGGATTGCTTTTGTACTGCTAGAGTCAAAATTGTAAGTGTGCTCATCACCCACATAGTGTACATTGTACCCATTAGATATGATTTCACCCATCCCTTCCTTCCCCCTCCCATCTGTATGATTTCCACTGAGTTTTACTTCTATCTGTGCACATAAGTGCTGATCAGTTACTTCCAATATAATAGTGAGAAAATGTGGTGTCCTAGACAGTGCAACAATGTAGGAAAAGAAAATAAAAGACACACAAATTTAGAAGAAAGAAATACAACAGCTCCTATTTGAAAATGCCATGATTGTGTAAAACAAAAATCCCTAAAAATTTATAAAATGACAATAAAGCCATGTGGAAGAGAAGTTAATATGATTAAAAAAAGAACATCAGTAGAAAGATTTGAAAAATTAAGAGGAGTTAGAAGATAAGAACAGTGAGAAAGATGTTATTGTTGTACTCTGTGTCGATTGTGAACTTGGAATGTGCATAATAATTCTCTATAGAGCCCAGAAATTACAATAAAAATGATGGGATTCATTTTCCCAAGGGGAAGTATGAGAAATTAAAGTTCCTTTTTAATATTATCTCATTTCTACTTATTAATAATGCTGGGAGGGCCCCAGCACACTTCTTTTTCTTTAGCCTCATTCTATTCATAGAAAACCTGAGCTATTAGAAATTGTTACCTAGTTACCTCCAGAAAAAATTACATGTCTTATTAAGTTTCTTTGAGATCTTAAAAAGATAAAAATGCAGTTTCAATTGTACAAATAAAATCACTTCTTCTGGGAAATAACTTCAATTAAATTTGTCATTATGATTTTACCTTGTGTTTCATGTCAAATTTTTGTCCAATTTTATGCTATTATAATCCACTTTACTTCTGTCTTAATTTTTACAAGTTCAGGTTATTTTAGTGACTACTTTGTCATGCACTTAACAGTAATTAAGTCCTATTATTAAATTATTAAATCATTTCAATCTTGCTTAAATCTCTCTGGTTCTTAATTATTTCTCTTCTTCTCAAAATAATCTTCAATTTGTCAGCTGGGTGCATATCTTTGATATATACTATTAGACTTTTTTACCATATGAGTATGGCTTTTTCTTTTAATTACAGTAACTCCTGAAAATTTTAAAGATCTTTTTCTAATTGACTTTTAGGGTTGGAAAGGCTATGCATTAGAAAAACTATATACGTAAATAAAATATCTAAAACATTAGCCAAAATATTTCTCCCTTCCACATTCATCATATCATAAATTTAGAATCTGAACAATAAAAAGTTAGGACTGAAATATAAGGCAACAGACCACCAGTCCTATAATGTTATAATAAAGAGTGAGGGTGAATATAACTGTAAACAGTGTTTCCTCTTACAAGGTAACTTCAGAAACTTCATCCTTCACTTCAGAAAGCACAATAAGGCACCCTCTCTGCAGTTTTGCCTTCTGTGATTTCAGTTACCTGTACTCAACCACAGTCTTGAAAATATTAAATGGAAAATTCCAGAAATAAACAATTCACAAGTTTTAAATTGTGTGTCATTCTGTGTAGCCCGATCGTCCTGCTCCATCCTTCCTTCATCACAAGAAGAGAAGGGTGAGTACAGCTCAATAGATATTTTGAGAGAGACAGAGAGTGCGCACATGAAAGAGAGACCACATTCATATAACTTGTATTACAGTATGTTGCTATAATTGTTCTATTTTATTTAATATTTTATTTGCATAATTTGTAAATTAAATTTTAACATAGGTATGTCTGAAAAAACGCAGTATATATAGGATTCAGTACTGTCCACAGTTTCAGATATCCACTAGGGGTCTTAGAACATATCCTTTGTGGATAAGGGAGGGGGGACTACTGTATTTCTATGATATCATTTGCTAATCTAATTGTTGACTAACTGATGATTAAAAACATTGTTCATCCATTCCCCTTCCCATATATACACCTTTTAAGTGTTTTCTTGGCTTTGGTTTTTAAAAGACTAACCTAAATCTTATTACTGGGTGAAAAGTTTCTTAGCTTCTTTGAGAAATTTACTGACTATTATATGAAAGTAATACTGTAGTGATTTCTAGATTTATTCTACAAAATTGTGTCCATTTTGTGAGAAAGGTGACATGGGCAGCTATGCAAAGAAAGATTGGTTTCCAGAGTAAGAGAGGGTTAACTGATCTGCATGATAGAGCCATCGTGGTAGGCAAAATTTGAGTTACAATCACACAATCCAGAACTTGGACCCTTTTCAAAATATTTTCTTTGGTTCAAAATTTCCTCTGTAAAGGAAGAGGCAATGTGATTACTATCTGTTAATTATGATTGTAGCCCTCTTGGCACTTGACCAAAAAAACAGCTAATAGTAAGCATTTAATGCACTGTTTTTAAAGTTTTAAAAATAAAATGTAGTACAAAGCTTTTTATCTCATCAATATTCTCCAAGTACCTTGTTCATTCTGTTGTCATAAAGTGTGGAAAAGAAGAAAAAAAGAGACAATTAGAAGGAAAGATGTCATATTTTCAAATTACCAAAGAAATTAGGTCCATTCACATCTAGATCAAGATAGTTATAAGCCTAGATATTCCCCCAAAATAGTGAACATGCTACATACTCATAAATGTATCTTTATAGTACACAAATGCAGCAGGGTAGTCACTAAATTGGAACTTATTCAAATGAGGAAGGAGAGTGATGACTTACTTATTTCAACTATGAATATCTATCAGGAATCTGAAAAACTTTCTATCATACTTAAAAAATATTTTAAGAGCCTGCTTAAACAAGTCAATAAGCTTAATTAACATAAGTCAAATATTTATATATTTATAGTTCCCAACAATAGTAAAGGGTTCTTTGGTTGAAAGAAATCAAAGCCCCTCAAAAAGTCTCAAGCTAATAGGATATTTATCACAAAGAGAAAAATACTCTCTTGAAACCCAACGATAGGCAATATATCCAGGCCTTATATGAAGTGGGTTTTTGGCTTGCAGCTAGTCTCTCAAACTCTATCCTTCTGGGGACATCATCTTCTCCTAGAAGTTCTTCTCTTTGCATAGTCCTCGATTTTACTTGTCAGTCATTTTACCTTGCACCAGAATCTGGCTGGCTATTTTTCTGACATTATCTCTACTCTCCGTGAATTTTCAGTTCCAATTTCCAACATAACATGCTGTATCAATCTGTTTTTATATCCCAAGATTTTTTGAAAGGGAACATGATTCCATCTCGGGCCATTGTCCATTCTGATCAAATCACCATGGCTGGAAAACCATAGTTGTTTGATACAAAGGCCACCCTTACAGGGATATGGTCCAGACTTGTGTTAAAGAGGGTGTAAATGGGAAGAGAGGAATTTCATTTCTATTACACCTAAAGTCTATTTCTCCTGCTACTTACCTGCGATGAGGATTTTATATTACATACTCATTACCTTATGCTACTAAGTCATATAGTTTTATTGTAGTAGTGGACTTCCAGACTCTGAAATTCTCTTCCTCTAGGATTTATCTCCTTCAAATATTTGCTCTGATTTCACCTTCTTGTGAGGCCTTTACTTACCACCTTAAAATTGCAGTTGTGACTCTCACCATACTGACATATTTTTTGCCTCCCCCCATAACATCATCTGTTATAATACCTATTTACTTAATTTTTTGTTTTACTCTGGCTTTTGAAATATGCCCTCCACTGACAGACAATTTTGTCTGTTTTGTCCCCTGACATAATTGCAGTGTCCAAATTAGAGCTTGTCACATAGTAGGCATCTGGTATGTATTGGTTGCATGAATGAATGGCTAAAAAGAAAAAGAAAACAAAACAAAAAATCTAAAGATAACAAAGCAAATAGCTTTTAATATGAGGGTACAGTCACCTTACAAAATAACATGGGGCCGCCATAGACTGCTAAGTCTAGGCCTTAATGTACATCCTTATGTGATATCAAATAGGATATGTAGCCTGAAATTATCAATAATAGGAAATAAATGTTTAGTTTAAAAAACCATACATATTAATTAACATGATAAATTAAAAGCTCCTTGTTACTATAGTGGTTAAAAAATAGAAAAAAAGATGAATTAAATGCAAAGCCCTTCTATTTTATTGGCATTATAAAGATGTGTCAAAGAAAAATTGATAGAAACTTCAGTTATGGTTTGTAGAACCATAATATTTTCCATTTGAGGTAAGAGCTGTCGCTTTTATGATTTGAGCTGTTTCAATATAAACTCTATTTGGAAAAAAAACCCAAACTTCCATTACTACAGCTCAATAAATTTATAAATGCCTCTCCCAATTCTCCTGCCACTTACGACCCCTCGTGGTGACCCACGCATATTACCTCTGGGTTATAAAAGCAGAACATACATCTTCTAAAAGTTGATGTTCCCAACTTGGACTGATACATTTAGCAATAGCCTCAGCTTGCAATTTGCTGGTAGATTCAGGTGCTAATATATGGAGTGTGATAATTCCCCATTACTCCACAATGTTCCTACTTCTATCTTGTGCCTTTTTTTCATGCAATAGATTATGTAACTCAGTCAAGAACTCTATGGGGAAAAATACAAAAGAAAAATTTCACCATATCAAAATTCTTATTAGGATGAAAATATTATGTTTATTGGGCACTTGGGGTAGAAGTCACCTTTTTGAATGTCTTCTTGGTAACCATAAATCCCCTTTTTGGGGAGAACTGTTCTTACCTTTAACTTCTCTTTCATAAATCTGAGTGTCAGGCATTCATGTCAGTAATTCCAGTGTAGAATACCATCCCCATGCTGACCCAGATACTCTCTCCTGGGAATTTGCAATTGATAGTGACAGCTAAGGAATTCGTCTCCATATGGTTAGAACTGCAAAATGACTGTGAAGAATGCCTATGAATAATTGAGAGAAACTATGGACTCTTTCCAGTAACTTTTAATCTTTTTTGGAGGTCCAGCTGCATTCTTATCTTGGAATTCCTATGGCACCTTGGATTTTTAAAGCAACGCTCATGCCCAGGTCTTTGTTTATTTTAATTTGTTTAGAGCTTAATAAGCTCTAGTAGGTTTTGTTGGAGTACGAAGAATTCTAAATTAAAATGTGGGAGTATGGGAAGATAGATAAATATATATTTTTGTGAAGTTCGTGTTTGCTCCAACAGAGCTTAATGTTAATTTAATGGAACAAGAGAATGTGGCTCTGAAAAACAAAGCAAAACAAAAAGTAGTGATGTACATTATTGGCATGTAGCTTGAGAGAGAGCAAAATTAGAGCTTTTTCTAATTTTAGCTTAGATTTAAGAGATTCTCTTCTCTCCTAAGCATGGATTGCTCAGACTCTTTGCCTGCATTTAAAAGGCAATGGAACAAAGATTCTTTCTTTGGTATCTCCTGGACTAAAGGAGTACACTTGGCTTTGTGGACATCCTCTGTAATTTTGTAATAATCAAACCTTAAAGTGCTTAGAAGATACAAGGAGAAGAATTAGAATGCTCTTTAATTTTTTTCATTTATTCAACAAATATGTATTGAGTGCCTTCTATGTTACCAGCACTGAACTAGTTGTTGGGGATTCAGAGGCAATCGGGATCAAATAGTTTCCACTTCCATGGAGGAGGAGTCAAAGAGAAGAGAGAAGGAGGGGATTTCTTGGCTTATGGACCATAGAAGTCCAAGAAGATGGTTGTGGCTTCAGGTTCACTGACTGTACAAATTCAAAGAATATTATTCATTGATTTCATCTCTCTGGCTCTATTGTCCCCATGTTTTCCCGATTCTCAATAGGCTTCTTCCGCATGACACCCAAAATAATTACCAGCACCTGATCCTACTAACAGCTAGTGACCTATGTCAGGTCCTCTGACAAACAGACGCCTAAATATGATCAAACATGCGAAGCTTTTATTAGGGAAAATGTTTGTGAGAGAAAATGGGAAAGGAATTGGAATAGACAGGGTAAGCTGTCAGACCACAGTGTAAATCTAACCCAGGAGGAAACAGAAAGGAAATAAAAGTTAAGTGGAAGCATTCTAGGCTGCTGTATAATCTACAGAAGGTTCTGGGCAAGGCCATCAGTGAGTCCTCAAGTCGAAGTTGGTTGTTAGAGGAGTCCTGTGTCTCCCGGGAACGGGTCTGCCTTCCTATCTGTGCTGCATGCTAGTATTGGCTGGGAGCAGCAATAGGAAGCATGGCCTTGGTGCAAATGCGGTGATAGATTTCAGAGTGCGGGAGCTAGGGCCCATAGCTAATTAAGCTCCCTGTTATGGAGGTCTGCAAGGTACATTCTCATGGCAGTTGCATGATCCAAGAGATAAAAACAATACTTCTCCTATAGGATCAAAATTATTTTCCAAGCTCACCCTACCATTTTGCTTAATCACCTTATTTCAGGACCCCAGATTCATGTGATGAGTTCACAGGGGATCCAAAACTGGGTCCCATGATTTTACTACCCCATGTGAAGTCAGGTAGTAGAGGAGAGGTAGTTTCTAAAAGAGATATTAGACAGAAATAGTAGCAGATATCCACTAGTATGTGTGAGCATATATACATACAAATGTATGTATATGTGTGTATGTATGTGTGTAGCCTAGTAAGATATTACTGGTCTATTTTACAGTGAACTTATATTAGTTTTTAAAATAAAAAAACTACATAAATAAGCAACTTGAAGATAAGTTTTCTTAATAAACCCATAAAATATGAAAGCATTGGCTATTAAAGTTGAAATAATGGGTTTTGTAATTGTATTTGAATATATTATGTACATTTGCATAAATTATAACAATCTGTAGTGGTATTTAGTATATATATGAATTATTCAGAGGATGTCAGCTGACCTTATCTTTTGGGATGAGGTGATTTGGGGAGACAGTATTCCACAAGTCTTTTGCATTTCTGCAAATCTTGTGAACAGAGGCACTCACTTTTGTTCCAAGTTAACTTGTCAAGGATATTTGTATAGGTAAAGCCTTGGAAAAGAAAAAGTTTCTCCCTTTATAGCAGAGGCCAACACACCAGGTTTGTTTACTGTTCAGTGTGGTAAAGATGATATCTCCCTCTGGGGCTAATGTTGAGCAGGTTTAGTTGTAGTCCATTATAAATAATCGGGGTTCCCTAAGCATGGAGTTTCTCAGAAGTGACGCAAGCTCATTTTATGCACGTGAGCTACCTGGGGCCCTTCTCATTGTTCCTGTGGGACTTGGGGGCCAAAGGGAATTGGCACAAATATGAAGCTCAGGCTACTTGATGTGCAGTGAATGATAACAGTCCTTTGTCTCTGACCCAGCAGTCTTACATTTTATGCTAGCATCCATGAAGCTGTGGCAGACTGGGGTAAAATCTCAGACTCTTCATAGTTCTTAATAGATGCAAAGTTAAGTGAAATGAGATCTCAAGTATGTAATATACTACCTATAATAGACAGCAGTATCAATGACACAGAATTTTGTAACTGCAATGAAATTTTATTATAGATCATCTAGTTTCCAATTCAATGTTCTCATTGTACAAGTGAAGAAACACATCCTAGAGAGGTAAGTAAAATTTTGCAAAGTAACTCCACTCAATGCGGTTAAACCACTGTCATTTAAGATGTAAAATTTAAAAATAATAACAAATTGAGTATGGATATCTTAGAACACTAGGCATTGAAATATTTTTGTTTAATCACTACTTTTGGAGAGTTAGTATTCTTTCAGGCTCCCTGGCACACATGCATAATTACACACAAAATATGTTGTTTTTTGATGTTTATAAGAATCTTCTTTAACTGGTGATTGGCCTATTGACAACTAAATTTGGAAGACATCAAACTGTAACAAAATATGGTGGGATACAGAATTTACAGGAAATTCTTCCATGTATTAGACACACTTACATATTTCCTCTATTGCTCATAATCTCATCAATTTCTAGGTCATTTTATTTACTAATACATTCTGCTTTTAAATTCTAAATTATGTTCCTCTTTGATGGACCTTTTAGCTTCTATTTCTAGCTGTTTACTAAGACAAGAATTGGCAAGGTATTTCATTTGTCGTGGTTTTTCTTTGAGTCAGTAAGTGCCAGAGCATTTCTAAATTATATATATATCCAATGAATATGGAACTAATTACCTGCAGCTTATTTGCTGTTGAAATCCTCGTTGCAGATTTATGTTTGTTGATTCTGCTTTTATTCTTTTTTCAATTTTATAACTTACTAAATTTTTGTCTTATTAAAAACTTTCAAATACATTCAGGATAAGTTATCAAATAGATGAGAAAAGAGTGGGAACAGGTTAGTGTTCAAATGTCTCCGAAAAGACCACTGGACTTTACGATGAGCCAGTGCACCAGATATTTATCTGAAAGCAGTAGAAGACAAAACAATACCATGAAGTTATTCGCTATTGCAAAGGCAGAGGTTTGGAAGAGAAAGTAGTTTAGACCAAACATCTGAACATCTTTGTTTTTAGTAAGGAAAGCAAATGTTCACTGACTTCAACATTTTTTGAACTTTCTATGAGTTGTCCAGGAGAAATGCCACAAATAGTCACATCATATGCAGAATTATCCATTACTTTTCAATTTTGTTCTCACTGTATGTTATACAAAATATATGTTTAAAACAGTGCTTTGTATATTTACAAAAAAGATATTCTTCTCAAGTGACTAAAGAATATTTTTTAAAAAATTGGGCTATGTACTGCCTCTCCCAATATATCAATTTGTAAAAGTAGAAATCGGAGCTTACCTTTGAAGTCCACAATGTACAATACAGCCAGAAATGAGCAACTAAAAGACAGCAATTGAAATAACCAGGAAGGCTCTTAGAAATTTTAACAACATTCTTTTCAATAATTCTTGGGCCAATAAAAAAAAGACAAAGGCAAAATTTCAGAGTATCTAGAAGACACTAAAAAAAAAAAAAAAAAAAATGAAAAGACTACATATCAAAACCTAGATGATACATACAAGACCAAAACCAAAGAGGAAGATTTTAGAGTCAAAAACTTTAATTAGTAAATGAGAAAGCTTGACATTTAATGGGAACTAAGAATTTAAATTAAGAAGCTAAGGGGGAAAAATAAACAAAAATATAGGATTTAGTAAAGAGTAAGAATTAATGAACAAAACAAAAACTGTTAAATAAAATCAATAAAATACGCAGACTTTTGGTATGTTTGGCCAGACAGGTTAGTACCTGAAATCAAATATTTTTCTTATGTCAACAAGAACTAATTAGAAAATGTAATGTTTAAAAAAGTCCCATAAATAAAAGCAAGAAAGGTTATAAAATTCCTGGAAATAAACTTAAGATATATGAAAGGCCTTAATAGACAAAAATTTAGTGCTACTGAAGGATGCCATAGACTTGAATGAATAGGGAGACTTAACATGTTTATTGGCTAGGAAAATTAAGTATTCTACAGAACTCAATTGTCCTTCAATTAATCTCTTAATTAAGGGCAATTCCAATCAAAGCCCCCGAAGCTTCCTTTTCTAGCACCACAAAATTTATTTTTAAGGATATCCAGAAGACTGTATGCAAGAGATGAACCAACACAGCTTTGAAAATGCATAATAAAGGATACTTTACCTAGATACCAAAATGTATCATAAAACTATGTGTATTAGTTTTCTATAGCTATTTGACGAATTATCACAAACTTAGTGGCTTAAAACAACACCCCTCAGGAGTTCACAGTTCTGTCAGAAGTCTGAGAAGGTGTGAGTGGGTTTTCAAGATTTTACTAGACTGAAATCAAGGTGTTAGCCAGCTGAATTCTCATCGGCAGGATCTGGGGAAAAATCTGCTTCCAGGCTCATTCTCGTCATTGGCAGATTTCAGTTCCTTGTGGATGTGGTACTGAGGTCCCTGTTTTCCTGCTAGCTGTTGGCCAGGGGTAGCATTCAGCTCCTCAGGCCCTTGCCACATGGCCTCTCCATCTTCAGTAAGGGAGATTCCCTTTCACCAAATTTTTCTCATGCTTCAAATCTTTCTCATTTCCTCTTCTGCCACCAGCTGAAGAAAGTTCTCTGACTTTAAACAGCCCATGTGATTAAGTAGGCTCACCCAGATCACCTCCTTTTCTTTAAGCCAATCATGCCAGATAACATAATCTAATCACAGAGGTGAAATTCATCACCTTCTGGTTGTGAGGATTAGGGTGGGAAATCTAAGGGGCCATTGAAAAATTCTGTTTACCACATTAGGATAATAAACAATGTGGTCTTTTGTCAGAATACATAAGTATATCAATAGAGGAGAAACAGGACCATTTATGTAGTATGTGGAATGCAGTGTAAGCTAAGATAGCTCTTTAAATCAATAGAGAAAATATGGGCTAATAAATAGTTTAGGGACACATGGACATTATTTCAGGAAAAAATAAATTTCTACATCAAACCATATTCCAATTTCAGATAAAGTTTTAAATGTAAAAATAAAATGACAAAAGTACTGGAAGAAAACATATAAGGGTATCTTAGAATCTTGGGATGGGAAATAACTTTATAACTTTCCGAGATAAAATTCAGACAAGAGATTATTGATTATATAAAAAACATTTCTGAACAGCAAATGATAAAGTTAAAATAGATGATAAATTACAGAAATTGTTTGAACATGAATAGAGAGGACTATCATTCTTAATATGTAGAGAACTCTTAAAAATGGAAAATAATCCAAAAGAATGATCAAAGACATGAAAAGAAATTCTCAAGAAAATAAGTGCACGGACAATAAAAATACAAAATGGTTCAAGCTTACTAATAACCAAGTAAATGTAAATTACACAATATAACATTTTCATCTCTCAGATTGTCAAAAATTAGCTTGGTAATTCTCCATGTTTGCAAGGCTGCCAACCATAAATTGCTGATAGGATTGTAAATTGGTAGGGCTATAAATTGGTATAACTTTTTCTGGAAGACAATCTGACATCTATATCAAAAAGGTAAACTGCAATTCCATTTCTAGGACTTTATATCAGGCAAGTAATTATTTATATACACACATGCTCAATATGTATGAAGAGGGAAAATATAAACAACCTAAATGTTCATCAGGAAATGACACAAATTATATATTGAAATTCTATAAACATTAAAAATAAGACCTCTATATATTCATATGGAAAAATATTTAATGCCAAATGAAAAAGAATAGTTTCAAAGAGTTTGAGTAGTTTGATTCCATTTATATTTTAAAATACAGTATTTTAAAATTCATTAAAAAAACCCTCTAAAACTACACGTGAAATCGACAATAGTAGTTATTTCTGGGAAGTAGAATTGTCAAGTAGGTGTACGCGGTGGGGGAGGAATAGGGAGGGAGATCAATGGCAGAGTGGAAGATATATACACTTTTGCTATTGGAATTTTTTAAAGAATAAATACTGATTTTGTAACACAAAATATCTACTTTTTGAAAAAATAAATGTCCAAAGATGATCCATGTGGTGAATGTATAAAGCAAGTTAAAGAGACCAAATTTCTGCTATTTAGAAATTTTCCATCCAAGTTATCACTGACACACTAAAGGGATAAAAATATTTGAAAACCACATCAAGTATAGGCAAAGCAATGAATGAATTTATTGAAGTAAGTGAAAAAATTAAGAATATCATATCAGAGGCAAAGTGGCACCATTCAAAACTGTTTTTCATTTATCAATTTAAAAGTATCTGTTGATGGTTTTGCTACACAAAGGACACACTGTTAAATACTGTAAATATATAATACTTAAGGCATAATCCCAGCCTTCAGGAAACTTACTTGGTCAAACAAATTTGATCAACAGAAAAGCTTTACAAATAGGTGAACAGTTTGAAACAATAATTCAGAGTGCTACAAGTAGAAAATTATCTAGTAAAGAAAAAATAGTTATGGTTAGGGAGCAAACACATTTAGCCTACTTTCATCTGGGAAAACTCTATGTGGAAGGTGGTGTCTGGGGTCTTCTAGGCTCTTCTGGAAAGCCACAGCCTTTTCCCCTCACCACAGTCAAAACTCTGTCCATCATGCAACCAGTTCAAACATTACCCTCTGCTTCAACCTGCCAAAGTGGCACTACTCATGACCGTTTCCACGACATAATTCATACTTTCCGTATTTATCATCTACACTTAGCTGCATATCTCACAAACAAAACTGTATGCCCTCAAGAGTGGAAACTGCTTTAATCATTTATGTATCTCCAGTGACTAATGATATATGTATCTCTTCTATGCACGGTGTAAAAGTTGGTAACGATAAGAATTGGAGAGAACGTAAGGGGTCCAGTCTAGGCTAGAGGGTTTCAGTGAGCAAATTCTAACATAGAAAAGATAAAGCCGAGGTTAGTGTAGCATGTGACAAATGTTTTGAAGACCGTATGAAGGACACCATCATCAGTTTTTTTGGTTATGAGGAAAAAAAAAAGTTACTATATTCTAGGCAGGATAAATGGCCAGATCTGGCTTTTTAATGCTATTTGCATTGTGAAACAAGCATGAACAGATCTAGTTTCAAGTTCAGCATACGGTCTCCCTTTTCCTTCATAAAACACAACTGGCAGAAGTACTACTTGAAGCAAAATAAAAATATGTGGGAATGTGCTTATTTTACTAAGCCACCATGTATTTTTCCATGAATAGTATAAATTTGATAACATTTTTTCTGCTGTACAGGGATAGGGGGATACCATGGTTTGGATATAGTTTATTTGGCCCTGCCAAGTCTCATGTTGAAATTTGATCTCCAATGTGGGAGGTGGAGCCTAGTGGGAGGTGTTTGGATCATGGGGGCAGATCCTTCATGAATGGCTTGGTGCCATTATCCTGGGAGTTAGTTCTTACTCTCAGTTCCCAAGAGAACCTGTTGTTAAAAAAAGCCTGGCCTCTCTTATTTCTCTCTTACCTTCTCTCTTGCCATGTGATCTGCACATGCTTGCTCCCCTTCACCGTCCACCATGAATGGAGGCCCTGGTCACAAGCAGATGCTGGCGCCATGCTTCTTGTACAGCCTGCGTAACTGTGAGCCAAATAAACCTCTTTTCTTTGTAAGTTATCCAGCCTCAGGTATTTCTTTGTAGCAACACAAATGGACTAAGGATTAGAATTGTTTTACTAAAAATTAATTTTCTATATTGCCAAACATTACAATTATATATTCAAATTTTAAAATTTGAAGGAAGCATTTATTAAACATTTTCTGGGTATGCCATGATGTTAAATCCTGATAATATAGCTGTTTCAAACCTTTTTCAACTCATACTTCCTTTAAAACAGCACTGTCCAAAGGAAAGGTAATGTGTGCAATTTTTAACCTTTTTGGTAGAAAAACTAAAAACTCAAATCAATTATATTTTATTTAATCCACTATACCAAAAATGTCATAATTTCACCAATATAAAAATTCAGATAGTTTACTTTTGTACACATTCAAAATCTGTTACACATTTTATACTGATGGCATATCTTAATTCGGACCAGCCACATTTTAAGGGCTCAATACTCACATGAATTTCAATTATAATGAAAGACATTGGGCTAAACCCTTCCATTACGTGGCACATCTACTTGTAGACAAATGTGAATGCCTGCCATTCTGCAAACTCTATATCCTATCATTATAGATTTAGATCATGATATGCCACTAGCAGAATTTATTCATCACCAGACATTAAACTGTGAGACCAGCACTATGCCTGGTATTAGATAAATGGCTGACGCAAGGAGTTTAATTCAGCCATTCATCTATTTGTAGATACTAACATAGGTAACAGGAGTAGACAATCCTTTTTCTTCACAGCACTTGACACAGTTAATAATTTCCTGTATGTTCTTAGATTGTGTGTGTGCACGCACACACACCTGCATCTGTTTCTCCTATGACAGGCCCTGAGGGAAGGAACTAAATCTACCTTGCCTGCCATTATATTCCTGGGCCTTAGTAGAATGTGATACACAAAGCAGATGGTCAAATATCTGTTAAATGAATGAATACGGCCATGCATTGATTATCTACCTCAGTCAGCTTGTCATTTCATTACTCAGTATCTTCCGATTAGTCAAGACACATTCCACATTTTCTCAACGAAAGCAATGCACAACTGTTTTCCCTTCAGAACAATTTCTAGTAGCCTATTTCAATCATCAAAAAGTTATATGGAAATTTCCCATTAGTCAGAATCACATTTACCCTATCTTCATCAGACTCTCCTCTAAAACACGACAAAATAAGAGTGGTCGAGGCACAAATGAATGAGTACAAGAGAACAAGCCTTTCCATCAACATCTCGGGCTTAAAAAAGAAAATGACACACGTGCATCTGGAAGGAAAGAACAGTGAATATTGTTTCCCACCACACAGTCAGGAGTGGCATGGTTCTTAAGATCTCTGGAGACTTCAGAAGCTTCTTTGGCAAATCATTCAAATTAAATAACAGAAATACTATAGTAACATGATAAAGGAAAACCTAAAACTGGTAAATGTCCTGACTTTTTAAAAAAGCAAAATAAAACAGCATGTAATGACTAAAGGTGAAACCTATTACAAATCAAATCATATCAAAAACCCAAACTCATTCTTTAATGATACGAATAATATAAAGTCCTTTTGCTAGTCTTGAGATTGTAGAAATAATTTTATGTAGAGAGTAAAACCTGAGAGAATATAAAGGTCAAGAGTGAGAGCAGCTCTTATCTTTTTATTATGTATAAAATAAAATGGTACTTTAATGGTCTTGGTATTCCCCAAATTAACTTATAGTCAGTTTTATAATATTTAGCACACAGACCTCCAACTCTTGATTAAGTGTTTCCTGTTTTGCAAACTTCTGGTATGAGTAAGCATTTCATATCATTCAAGACATTTACTCATCTATTATGTGTAAATCACTCTTTTAAAAACAGAAGCATATTTACAATGCACTAAAGAAAATTACTTTTCCCTTTTCTTTTTCGGTGAGGTAAATTCAGCCTCTTCATTGTGTTTTCTTTTCTTTTTTTTCTTTTTATGGTCACTTTGGTAACCACTGGAGTCACTGCACTGGAAAACAGGGTCCTGGTCTTGATCTTCCTGGTCCTTTTTCTTCTTCTTCTTTTTCTTCTTCTTTGGCTCTTCCTCACAGAGGCCACTTACATTATTAGTAATCTGCAGGTCTAATTCTTCCTTTGGGGTGTCATCTGCAAAATCTGCTTGCTTTATGGTGACACTGTCCGCTTCATATGTCTCTGGGTCTTTCTTCTTTTTCTTTTTCTTCTTTGGAGGCTTTTCAACAACTTCTTCAGTGCCAGTTTCTGTTACTTCTTCAGAAACTTCTGAACTCTTAAATTGTAAACTGTAAATTAAAGTTTAAAAGAATTAACAGAGCAATAAGGACAAACACCAAAATTAGATCAAGAATATTCCAACATGCTAAGATTCTCTAAAAAATGACAGCAGTACAAGACATATAACTATGGCATAAATTTCAAATATTCTATTCTGTTATCCTTCAGACAACTGAAATATATACGGGCTGTTGAATATTAAATTCAACAGTGTTAAATTTAACATTAAATGTTAAATCTTTTGTTTATAAAGTACTTCTCCCAGACTGTTTTCGCACATAAAAATGGCATACAAATCCTGTCAAAACGTGTCTTCTAAATTTTGGTTTGGTTTGGTTCAGGAAAATTTGGTCACTGAACATTAAACATCATGACACCCAGGGTTCTTAGCCAAACCACTGACACTTGAGAGAGAGAAAATATGCTGCTGGTATGTATCAAAGCAATGGAGTTTCCTGTCTGCTATTTCAATCCTGCTTCAAATAATAGTCCACTGTTTTATGTAACCTATACTGAGGCAGTGTTACTTCAAAGTTGTGAATTATTTTATACCACTAAAATAAAAACAAGAATTAATGAAGTAGGTCTCTCTCCAGAACTTCATGATCTTATACACTAGCGGTAGGCAAATGTAACTATTTCAATTTAAGTAATGTCAATGATATAACTTTCAAATCTCAGTTTCTCAGTCACACTAGTCACACTTCAGGAGCTCAATGGTGAGGCTACTATAATTATGCACATATAGCACATTTCTACATTTGTATCATCACAGAAAGTTCTATTGGACAACTGTTCCAGAATGTTAACCCATATCCTTGTTACTTCAAGGCAAAATCTAGAAAAAATTTCTAATATCAGCAGTATTCCAAGTTGCCACCCACTCCGAATTTGGCTTCCATGGAACCATGCTCAAAATCAGAGTGATTCTTATAAGAATTTCAATATAGAATAATATAGAAGTTAAAATATGTACCTGGCACAGACGATGATACTCAAAACTTTTTTTTTGTTTGTTTTAAATATGTAAGAGTAAATGCAGGCTAATAGTTAGCAATATAATTGTGCTTTCAGTAATTTCAAGTTCAGAGAGCAACTTTTAATTAAAAAATTAACAACTAACTAGAAAATACTCAGCAAAATTGAGTTATTAAAATACAGATCAGCTAGACATATAATTTTAGAATATATATTTGATGCATTATTATAGACTACTTAAGATTATTACTAATATTGACTTTATGACTTGAAAGTATGAATATTGCTATAAACAGATTTTTTTTTAAAGAGCAGCTTATATTCTCTAAATTCAGAATTAAGTAGAAACAATGAAGTATCCAATGATAATTACATGATCATGAACTAACCTGCTGATATTTAGTTTTCCCCGAATGCAGAATACTCCAGCAGCATCTGAGTCTAAACGAAATACTTCAAACTCTAGTTCATCACCCAAGTTTATCTCCAGGGTTTGCCACTGCTCAGCTGACAACTGCTCAGGTTTAGGAATGGAAGCATTAAAACACCCATGCACTAAACAGCCAATGTGGCTAGAAGACACTTTATTAACTGTACCCTGGGAAGAAGAAAGAAGGAAGAGTATAACATTAAGAAGAGATCTGCAGAGTTAAAAGGTGAACTAAACTTTATAAGCTTCAAATGGATCTTCAAAGAGAAAACATCAATTAATGATATAATTTAATAAGGAAAAAGTTTACCTCAATTAAAACTTACCACATGTCACACCAAAACATCCCTTTAGAACACTACTGAGTTTTTAGAAAGCTCAAACTTTATTAAATAAGTAATTGCACATCAATTGTCTAACTGCATAAACTACTAATCATCCCCCTCCTCCAAGAAAACACCTTAGCTCCCATTGCAGGACTCCTTGGGGAATAGATTATTGCTGTTTAATCACACTGCAACCAAGCAAAAAATACTCTCTGATATAACCTACATGTGAAAAGACCTCAAGGCAGGAAGCACATGCTTTTTAAAACTCGGATCCACATTACATTTCTGTAAACAGACTGAATTTCAAAGCTTAAAAATGCCTTCTTTAATGATTCAATTTAGCATGATGTAAGTAGTCCTATTAAAAGAGAGCTTACCCTTTATATGTAAATTTTGAACATGCCTATTTTGGCTAAATCACGAAAACATTATTAAAAGCTTTAAAACTAAAAAAAATATGTGCTATATGATTTTAAACTTAAAACTTTCCAAAAAACTTATTTTTCACCTTGAGATCAACATACACCAGGTATAAAACTGAAGACCATGAAACATTAAACAAGAAATTCACATTTTCTGAATCACAGGACTCTAAATAATATCAACACATACACAATGCTGTTTAACATCAACAATCCTTTACACGTGTGACAGAATAAAACTTCATTATCTGTCATGATCAGGATTCTGGTGTCCTCATTGGTAGTTTCTGGAAGGTCTAAATAAACTGTGGTACATCCATAAAATGGAATATTACTCAGCAATAAAAATAAATAAGCTTTCGAGCCATAAAAAGACACAAAGGAATCTTAAATGAAAACTGCTCAGTAAAGAACCCAATGTGAAAAGGATACCTACTGTACAATTCCAACTATATGACATTCTGGAAAAGGTAAAACCATGGAAATAGTAAAAAGAGCAGTAGTTGCCAGGGATTAGAAGGGAGGTAGGGAGAGAGAAATTAATAGATGGAGCACAGGGGATTTTCAGGAGGGTAAAACTATCTTGTAGGATACTATAATGGTGGACACATGCCACTATACATTTGTCAAAACTCACAGAATATACAACACAAAGATTGAACTATAATGTAAACTACTGACTTTAATAACAATATATTGATATTGGCTCAATAATTGCAACAAATGCACCACACTAACACAAGATGATGTCGGTAATAGGGGAAATTGTGTCTTTGGAGGGGTATACATGGGAACTCTGAACTCTCTGCTGAATTTTTCTGTAAATTTAAAACTGCTATAAAAAATGGAGTCTATAAATTATAAAAATCAATGAAAGAAAAGTCTTTTGAATATCTGAGTCTGGAACAATTGGATAACTACACGGAGAAGAAAATGAATCTCAAGGCCCTCATACTATGTGCAAAAAATTATTTAAGAATGATCACAGACCTAAATGGAAAAACTAAAACTAAGAGCTTCCTGAAGTTTACAGAAGAATATTTTCACAACCTAGGTGCAAATAAATTTCTCTGATAGGATACAGAAAGCAATAGCCATAAAAGTATAAAATGATAAATTGGAACTCATCAAAAGTACTTGTTCATCAAATGATACCACTAAAAGTTAATAAACAAGTCACAGACCGGGAGAAACTATTCACAATACATTTATCTGAAAAGGATTTGTACCAATACTAAAAAGAACTAAAATTCAATAATAAAAATACAAAAATACAATTAAAAATGGGCAAAGTACTTGAATAGGCCCTTCTCATTGAAACATATAAAAAACTGCTCATGAGAGAAATGCAAATTAGAATCTTGAGATACCACTATATGCCCACCAGTAAAATTAAAAGACTAACAACACCAAACTTTGGCAAGGAGTCAGAGAAGCTTAAGAGTTGAATGGAAAACTAGTCTGACAATAGTTTATCATAAAGTTAAACACACACATGTGCCCTGAGACTTAGCACTTCCACTTCTAGTTATTCACTTAAGAGAAATAAAAATGTATATTTGCAAGAGATTTATTCATGATAGCCCTGGACTGGAAATAATCCAAATGTCCATTAGTGAAAATGAATAATCATATTGTGATATATTCATGCAACTGAATACCATGAGCAATAAAGAGGAACAAATCAACAATACACATAAAAGCACGGCTGAAACAAAAAAATGCTGACTGAAAGAGGCTAGATTTTAAAAGAGTAGATAATAATGATAATTCCATTAATATGGAATTACAGAATAAGCAAAACTAATTTTTGATAAATGAAATCAGAATAGTAGCTGTGTCTGGAATAGAGAGGGAATTAAGCAGGAAGGGTCATGAGGGTCCTTTGTGGGAGATGGAATGCTATACAGACTTGTCGAAATTCATTGAACTGAACAATATAATCTGTGTATTTTATTATATGTAAATTATATCTTGCTAAACATAAATAAAAATTGAAAATAACTGGTTAAAAGCATTTGAGGACTGAATCTTATAGGGGATATAATAAAAGGGACATTTTTCATGTCATACTTTGTGTACAATTTGAATGTTATTTCCATGTACATGTTTACATTTATAATAATAATTTACACAAAACAGATGGAAGTTAAGTTTCGGAATTTCAGAGTACAAATCTACTGCCAACTTTAATAGTTTGGATTACAGTTATACGATTCCAGTTTGGCAGGCAAAAGATAACTATTCCCATTAGTTTGATACTGAAAAAAAAACATTAGAAGTGCCTTGTTGATTTTGTCATAGTGAAATCTGATCTACATTCTTATTAACAATATTAAGGGTTAGTTAACAATTCTTATCTATTAGATTAAACAATTCCTATAAATTTTTTCTTTATTATCTAGAGAAAAAACCATATACACACATGAATATACATACATATATGAAGATATATGTACACATACGCAGAACTGCTAAAGGAACAGAAGGGCAAGTAAAGAGGATAAAGGGATATGTTTCAGTAGATTTCACATCAATTTCTGCATTTCTAGGTTCTGAAAAACTGGAAGACCTTCCACACAGGGCCTTCATTTCCTAGGTACAGACTAGCTGCCTAATGAATCATTCATTCATTTTCACTATCTACCTGGCTCCACAACCATTCAAACTCCTGTTTTATATAACATTATACTCTTTAAATCCTTTATAAAGAAAAGGTATTTGTGTGGAATTGAGAAATTTTAAAATAATAACAACAATAACTGATTATTTTCCCTTAAGATCGTTGTGGTACTAATAGAAAGAATAAATTGGATAGGACATATGTTTTGTGCATGCATGTGTTTTAGGAAATTTAAAAGTTAAAAAGTTTAAAAACTTACCTAGGTTGAACTGACAGAAACTAATTTTTTTCCTTTTAAAATAATTTTTAATTTACCCACAATAGCAATTTACTTCAAAGTATATATAATCTCTTAAAATTTTCAAAATGACATGATTATAATTATACAAAGAAAGCTAGAAAAAATGATATACATACCATAAGCTTCTGCCCTGGTTCAGGGCAGAAAATAACAAAATCTGCTTCAATGTTAAGATGAATATGTCCTTGATCATCATAAATATCTCCCAGTTCACCCACAACTTTGATGTTATCATATGCAATGGGGACCCCTAAAAGACTGTAAAAGAAAGAAGAAGAAAATGCTATCTTTTATTCTCTTTTAAACTAGGCCATTTAGATTAGATATTCTAAGTATCCAAAAATCATATATCTCCTAAATATATCACCCATGTCAAAAACACCATAGCACATGATTATAGTCTGTAACAACTTTAGCAATCCCATTTCACAAAAGGGTTCCAGCGTGTTGGCTAAGTTAAAAATGATTATTAGAGATAGGTACTGAGAAATGAAATGCCCAATTATGCATGAGCAATAAATCAACCCTTCCCTATTTGAATTGTAGTCATGCTAGAAAGAGAAATAATAGGAGTTGGCAAGGAAAATGTTTGTGTATTTCTTTGAGTATGACTGACTCACAGGCAATTTTGGTATTATCCACCATTACTGAATTTCCGTACTTGACGGCAGGCATATAGTAAGGGAAGCATTAGGGTTAAACTGGAAGCCCCTGAATATTAAAGCCAATGACTTAAATAGAGAAAAATCCCAAAATGTACCTGTTGCTAGTAAATGGAAATGTTAAGAAATACAACTACATTATTTATTAAGAACTGATTCTGACACTTTAGATTAGTCTACAGATTTCAGTGTCAGTTTAGGGGGCAACTATTTTTCAAAATGCTATTTCCTAGTTCTTAAGGAATTATAGCTACTAAAGAGAAAGACCTGATGGCTTCACTACCACATCCACTACTTGTTGGAGAAAACCACCCAGACTCCCCTAGGCAAAGTTAAAATCATTCCTCTACTCCTCTACAGGACCTCATGTACAACTTATTAAATTTTATTGAATCTACCTGTATATATGTTTGGATTCTACACATGATTTTAAGGCAGCAGAAATCATTTTTTTAATGAACTCAATTAAATATCTAGCATGATTCACATAAAATAAGGGAAAGAATTTATCCCTAATAGTTGTTTTAGTAAAACAGGAGCCACAGTAAAGAAATTTTAATAACTACCAAATTATGAAAACCATAAACTCAGAGACTTACTCAGGAAAGCACTCTTCTGAGTAGTTAATTTTTGCATGTGGCTTTCCTAAGCAGAAACCATACCATCGTGAAGACAATATTAGGGACACAGAAAACACAGAGTTAGAGAGCAGGAAGAAAAAAAAGTAACTCCAACAAAAATTAAGACTTTGCTCCCCCTGATTAAAGCCTTCTCTCTTAACTGTCAGAGAGTGATTCTCAAGTAGAAGGAGTACTGCTGTCCCCTAGGGCTGCGGTCCCTAATACCAGGGCCACGGCTGGGTACAGGTCCATGGCCTGTTAGGGAATGGGCTGCACATGACCGCCTGAGCTCTGCACCACCCCCTACTCACCCATCACTCACCCCCCGGGGCCATGGAAAATTGTCTTCCATGAAACTGGTCCTTGGTGCCAAAAAGGTTGGGGACCGCTGCCCTGGGGGACATTTGAGGATTTGTGGTGCTAATCATGATTGTCACAAACATTGCAAGAACCAAGGAAGAGAGATAGTTTGCTATGTACAGGATAGTACTGTTCAATGAAGAAAGATCCTTAGCTCTGCATGACTTTTGAATAAGAGGACAAACCTGTTTATAAATAGCTAGGCATATAATCTAACTCTTAAAAAACAGATCAACACAAAGTCATCTTGGCATGTTTTAAAATACATTAAAATTCACAGGAATGTAGTAATACGTAAATTCAAGGGGAGATTGTTCTGTGTGGCTCTTTATCAAGAATTACTCACCTATTTCAGAATAGCATTGGTAACCAGAGATACTGTATGTGTTATGAGCTATCAATTCAAAACACCTGCATCAATCCACATTTGAAACTGACACATTCACAGTGATTCTTTCGTGTTGGTCCAGGAGGCACCTAAGTACTTCAGTCTTCCCAGGGAGTCATGCCTGACCATATTGAAACACATTTTGTTGCAGTGTATTGGAATACTCTATATACTTTTCTTTTTCTTTTGGAAGTTGTGTAGGTAGATTATATTATCTGTAGATTTCATTTTAGCACAGTAATGAATGTTTTCACAATAGTGAAGGTGGTACTGTGAAATATTTCTTATATTAATAAAAGGGAGGTATTGAGTACTATAGGGTTCAGACAGATGACTAGGAAATATGACTTTAAGGCCAAAAGAGTTTGTGTAAATCCATCAAACCTGTGAGAAAGCAATTCACAGCATGTAGCTTATTAACAGTCATCGGATAAAGACAGACACCCAAACATAACTACACACCTTTTTCTTCTTTACTTTTGTTTTTTAGAAACCGTCCTAAGTAAGTGTTAGTGCAGTGGGTAGCCTCACTTGATATTTTGTAAGATGTTCAATGTTTTGTCCCTCATCAGTAATGCACAGTTCAAAGTGTAGTGCCTGATTTGCACTGAATAAACAGGAGTCCTTAGCGTATCCCAGAAGAACGAGGAAGGAGAGCTGTTGAAATCTGTTCAGAGCCACTCTGGGTGACTGACTTTCCCCTACCTGTCAAGCGGAGGCAATAGTTGGTTACAGAAAAGAGGAACATATCTGCCTATGTTTTCAGATTTTATGACCACCTTGTATATCTTTAAATCTCTCAAATCCATCCTTTCTAATCATTTTTCTCTTGGACAATTATAACAACTTCTTAATTGGTCCCCTCATCCACTGTCTCATCCTATTTAAGCCATCATATAATGCTACCAAGTGCTGTTCTTAAACTGCAAATCTGATTATGTGCTAGGGATTACAGGTATGTACTACTCTCTGAAGAGTATGGCAAGTCGCAGTGTTAGAGGGTACTGAAAGGATGAAGAAATAGCCCTCTTCAAGAAAATAGAAAAACAAAACAAAAACACTAACAACCCCCCACACACAAAAACAAACAAAACCCCAAAAAACTGTTAAAGGCAGGAAAAGCAAAACGGCCATCCACTCTGAGTCACCTCCCACCCCTGTCCTTGAACCCCTCACTTCCTCTCCAATGGCGCCCAATGCCTTTCCCCTGACATAAACCTTATTCCAGTCATCTAGTACTTACAGTTCTCCGGTAAAGCATACTAGTTCAATCTACAACCCACTTGTTTATGCCACGCTCTTTGCCTGGAATGTTACCACCTGAAAGTATCCTCTTCTGCTTGTTCTCAAAGGTCGCCAGATCCAATTCACCACTCCTTCTCTTATTACAACTTTAGATTTCTGTCGAATTTTAACACGCCACTGGATTAACTGTCTTATATCTCTACTACAGCTTAAAGCTCCTTGAAACATAAATTTTATTTTTTGTTTTTATATCTCAAGTCCCTGGTATATAATATAGACACACAAGTGTCTGTTGGTGCTTGGAGGAAACTGTATATTCTGGACAAGCTTGACTCTTACGATGTTTGTGGGGGTCCTGGATCCATTGAGAGAGTGGTGAAAGCTTTGGATACTGTGCCTACGGATACTACGGATACTCAAGAACTTCCAACAATTTCCGAGGGTTCATGGAATTCCTGAAGGGCAACCATGACTCTCTAAGGAATCCATTCACCCTAGTTTTAGAGTTCCTCTTTTGAACCAAAGTAGCCCCGAGTAATACTAAAGCACATCTCCCCACACCCCCGTAATTACGAGTTTTCATGTCACTTTTGAATACCTTAATTTAAAAGCACCAAAAGATTTTTTTTCTCTCAAGAGCAATAGACTCACCAGTTCAAATAAATAAACTCTTCAAAATAAAACAAAACTAATAGTATTTCCCTCATCCCCGATCACGTCCAAGAAAAGAGAATCCGGGGAAATTACCAGGGCCAAAACAACAAAAACTGCCCTTCATGTTATACAATTAAACAGTTGTACTACTGCTTCACGTGCAATCTTCTATGGAATGAAAGAGAATGTACTGAAGTACTGCATACCAAATTTTCATTACCAATGAGAAAACATTATCTGGAAGGGGCTAAATGTAACGTTCAATGCAAAACACAACTGGGCCTACCACGTCTGCAAACCCCTGTTCTATACTTCTTCATACAACAGGGTTCTGGAGCGAGATTCTCCACTCCCTCCGCCGACACCTGAACTTCACCTTTAAGCTTTCTTCTATGCCTGTGACGGGGACCCTGTACAGATCTCTACCAGTGCGGTACTGGCTTTGAGGGGCGGATCGCGACTCTAGAATCCCGGGCTAAAATCACTGGGGCCGATGCAAATTTTACCATTCACCCCTTTCCTGCTGCGCCATCATCTCGTCCACCCACTGCCCCTTCCCGCGCCCAAAAGAAGGCGCGGCAAACCACGTTATGTCATTGCGGGCTCGGAGAAGAAAAAGTTAAAAAGACCTTTATACCTCTCGGAATAGCGGAGGAGTTCCGCGTCTAGTTGCTCTCGGATGCCGGTGCGCTTCCTATTAAGGTAGCGAGGCGACAGGGCGATGTGCCTTCGGTGTGGCCCGGCCACCAGGCAGGAGTAGCGGCTATTCAACAGCGCACAAGCAGCAGCATAGGTAGGAAGCTCTAGGCAAGGCAGGACGCCTGCAGATCCTGCCAGGGACCCGTCAGAGGCCGTATTGGCCCGCAGCGCCTCTGAACAACCCGCAGCCATGCTGCTTGTCAGGTTTCCCACGGCGCGCGGCACTGACGCAACTGCCTCTACCCAGACGCCGGATTTTACGTCACCTACCAGCTACCACGCCCCTAGGAATTTTCTCTCCTCGAGCTGCATTATGCAGGTCTGACCAGCAGGGGGAAACCGCATTTTCGCGCTTCGAGGACTGGGGAGCGCGGAGCCTGTGGTACATATTGAGCATGCGCGAAAGCCAACCAACTTGTCTTAAACGCCGGCAAACGTGTTTTCACAAACGTCCTCATTCGATTTAATAGGTAGTTGGGGGAGGTTGCCACTTTGATCATTTCCAGTAGTAAAGTGGTTTGGTAGAATTTTTCAGGCTTGGATTGTGCAATAATAAATCATATAATTCTTATGGAATGTATTTTAGGCGGTGAACCCAATCGTAAAAAGCAGCCCAGATGCCTCAAATGCAACATTCTGAAAATGAACCCACTATTTCTCTCCAGTCTGCTTCTCTCCTCATTTATGCAATCGCTAAATCAGGGAATCGTACCACTGCTTCCCAAGTGGCTCAGCCCAGCTGTCACCCTCAGGCCTCTCTTGTACCGACAAAACAAATCAAATTCGTCTGAAGGTCTGTGTTGTCCAAAGCGAAAACATCACTCTATGTAGATACTTTTCTCTATCCTCACAGCCAAAACTACAGGATTTCTTTCCTGCTTGAGTAAGCCTCTCTTAATGGTCAAAAGGACACTCTGGGGCAGGTAGATCTTCCCTGAAACACAAAGATGATCATGGTGCGCCCTGCTTAAAGCCCTACATAAACACAGCATTTTCCCTAGAGTAATACAAAATCCTTAGTATGGCCCCTAAGTTACAAGGCCATTTTATGATCTGCCCTTAGATTCTCTCTTCAGCTTAATTTATCCTCCTCCCCACCCTAATATTGTCATGCTCACTGATCCACTGTCAGGTCGCTCTCTCTTTCTCTCTCTCTCTCTCTCTCTGTCTCTCTCTCTCTAGTCTTGGGCTTTTCTTTCCACCAGAGAATATGGTAGCTTCTCTCAAATGAGTAAATTCTACTCCTGTGTCAAGTTTTAACTTAGATTCTCTTCCTTTGTTTAC
Organism: Propithecus coquereli; assembly: GCF_000956105.1. Classification (NCBI taxonomy): domain Eukaryota; kingdom Metazoa; phylum Chordata; class Mammalia; order Primates; family Indriidae; genus Propithecus; species Propithecus coquereli. Next base: position 4,622,910 of record NW_012152063.1, read on the forward strand.
TTCTACCTTACCTCTCTTTCCTCATAAGGATTAAGTAGTTCCCCCTCTATGTTGATTTTTATGTTAATTTATGTTAACTACCTATTTGCTTGCCTGTTCCACCACTAGACTTCAAACTCTCTAAGGATGAGACCATGATCTCTGTCTTGTTCATAGCGGCAGCTCCCATATGACTCAACCTCCTTCCTCAAAACAAATGAAAGAAACCTATCCAAGCATCCTAAATGAATGACTGAATAATGAATGAATGAATGAAATAACAAGTGGTAAAGAGCTCACGGCCTAACTGGAAATGGAATCTAAACATAAACACATAACACAGGTTATGCTGGATAATTGTCCAAAGAAATGTATAGCAAGGAGTGGCGTGAGTACTAACACACCTCTCTCTGTCTCTCCTAGTTACTGAAAATGCCTCCAACTATTCTAAACCTGTTTTCTCATTTGTAAAATAGGGATAATAATACTTGTCTTGCCTACCTTGAAAAGATAATGGGAGGTTCAAATAAGATTTAAAAAAAGAATTTTATTTAGTATTCTTTATCTGACTGCAAATTTAGCATGAAATGATAATGGGATGAAACTGCTCCCAAAGCCCCAGTGATAGACATTTTAAGTCCATAAGTACAAAATTCAGTGGCTTTTTCCTTAATTTTGTTGAAAAGTTCCGTAATACTCCTTCGCAGGACCCCTTTGTTCAGTGTTCCCTAACTCGTCTAAACGTTGAAATCACCTAAGGAGCTTTAAAAACGGTGCCCAGACAACACCCCTGACCAATTAAATTGAAATCTCTCCAGGTGATTTCACTTTGCATTCAGGATGGTTCTAGTTGGGCTGCAGGTGATTTGAATGAAAAGAAAAGATCCAAAAACAAATTTAGTAAAAAACAAAGTGGATATCATGACAATTTGGCCCAAACAAAGCTTTACCTGAAATCAAATACCCCAATAATTATTTTACACAAATATTAAATGTGGTGGGCCATGGAGTAGTTTTGTAACCCTTGATGTGTCCAGAAGCAGTTAGAGGTTTGCTTGTTTGATTTTGAAAATTGTTATGTAATTTTTAGTTTTCAAAATTCTGGCTTATAGCCATTACCCATGCTCTGCATGATTTGGAAGAGCACAAGGCGATTCTGCCTGCGTGTGAATGTTCACCTTTATGGAGTTCTTGACCACATTAGCCTGGTCCAGCTTCCACCCAGGCAAGAAGAAAACAGAAGTACCGTGAGACCCTTCCTACCTATCCCCCATACCACACACATACACACAAAGCTGATTTGTTCAAGACCTATAGTTGGACTGAACCATGTTCTTTTTCTCTAAAATTTGTCAAAGTTCCAGAGAAAGTAAGGAAGTGGTGGTTTCTCTCTAAGGAAAAGCCCTGTCGAGCCAAGGGCAAGTATATGCTGAGAAAATCCCCATTCTACAAGGAGGAGAGAGGTTAGATATGATTTTAATCCCATGACCAATTGCCCTAGAAAAAAAAGAGAGAAATTTTCCTGCAACTATCTGTATTATTTTGTCACTGACCTTGCGACTTCCAACATACACATCCATACACCTTATTATTGTATTAGTGTCCTTCCATTCCTCACAAGTAGATCATCCCTGAAGCAATGTAAATGTGCAATAATTGGTGGTTTGCTAAAATAAATTATGGTAGTTACAAAATAACATGTGCCATATGCTTTGATTTTTACAGGACACATGCACACCGATACGCTTAGAAAAGAATTTGGATGTACGAACACAATCATGTGCCACATAACGAAATTTGGGTCAATGATGGACCACGTATATGAAGGTGGCCCCATAAGATTATAATACTGCATTTTTACTATACCTTTTCTATGTTAGATATGTTTCGATACAGAAATACTTACCATCGTGTTACAATTTCTTACAATATTCAATAGAGTAACATGCTGTACAGGTTTGTAGCCTATTTCTCGGAATATATCTCTGTAGTTGAGCAACCCATGACTATAACATATGTTAATATTAGTTCTCTCTTGAGGGTGAGTTTATGCTCTGTTTTTTACTTGTGCAAATTTTGGTATTATTTTAATTACTTGGCATTATTTTACATTAAAAAAAGAACAATCTGAAACTTAATCAGAAGATTTTGGTTGTTACAGAAAATTGTCTAGTTTCAGATGGTTTAATAGTACAAAATGAGGAGCCTTCCTGGATGCTAACGTCACATTACTTGAGTTCAAATCATAACTCTGCCACTTACGAGATGTATGAAGTTAGGCATGTTTCTTTCGTTTTTTTTTTTTTTAAAAAGCTAAAATTATTAGAGTAGAATTTTATGAAGGAATGGAATCAGACAGGAATTTTAACTCTTTGTAACGGTTTACATGAAAGAGTTTCATATAAAGGACATTCCAAGTAAAAACACCATTGTATCAGCTGGCTCTTGGTTCATAACAAGCTATCCCCAAATTTAGTGGTTTTAAATTATATCATTAACTCATAGTTCTGTGGGTACAAATTTGGGCTGGGCTCAGTTGGGTACCTGTGGTCATATGTGGCTGCATGCATGTCACCTCCCAGCAGGCTACAGTGAGCTGGCTTTCCTTGAGCTATGCCGGTTTCCAAGAGAGAGGGAAGCACAAATGACCTCTTGTCTGACACAATGTCAATCCAGTGTGTGGAATGCTTCTGATCTCATGTACTTTGTTCTTTGCCTAAAGAAGCTCAAAAGTAAGTCTGTCGTATATCAGGTGTGCACGGGAAGTCTCTAGATATGCCCATCCTGGATAAAGAGCAATACTAGTACGGGCAGGAAGGGTTTCATCTCCCTTATTTGGCTGATTTTATCAAATTGGTGGAATGAATGATGAGCATCAACATCACAATGACAAATAGGATCATTATCCTCGTGGCTGAGCTTTATTACAACCTGCCAGGTGCTGTGCTAAGTGCCTTATGCGAATCACCAACAGAGGATCTTTATGACTTTATTACAATTGTTACATATATTTATAGAGGAGGAGACTGAATTCTAGGGACAACTAAAAAAAAAGTTGGCCCCATGATGGCAATCCTATCTATATTCTTAGTAGTCATATGCTCAAGGCCTAGCATCTACTTCTTGAGTGAATGGATGAATGATGTTCCCAAGGACGCATAGCTATTGATCAATCAAGGGATCTAATCCAGGCATGACTTGTCCTTATAACTGATTCTTGGAATCTCTAAAGAGCCTCATTTTTTCCAGACATATGACAAAAACTGATAAAGAAACTTTAACAGTCAGGAAAACGGATGGCTTATTTTATTTAGCCTCTGCCTAAAAATGCTAAGATGGGAATCAGAGCAAATTGGTAAATATTACCCTTTAAAAAGACCTGGGAAAGTGTCACACAAGCACTAGTTTTTTCCGAAGTATGAGTGTTGGTGGTCTTGCAGAAAATAGTTCAGGCAATATGGCTTATAGAAGCCAGATACTAGAGTCAGGTCTTCTGGGTACAAATCCTGGCTCTATCACCTTGGATAGCTTGCTTAGTGGTTTTAAACTTCAACTTCCTAATCTTTGGTGTAGAGGTATGATGATAACATGAAGTTGTGATGATCTAACAAAATAATGACAGTGCACCCCTAAGCACAGTGACTGCCTGTATTAAGAGTTCAATGGCATATCTTTTTTGAGTCCATGATTGATGGCTCTGATATAATATGCTTGATTCAACCTGATTAAAGATGGAAAGCTTAACTTTAGACCAGGAGCATATACCCTTCTTCAATAAATAACAAAGTACAACCCTGGATATAAGAGGAAGATTTTGATAGGATTATAAATAAAAACTGGTGGTTGCTATGGCCCCACTTCTCTGGGAATAACTTTTTCTTTGTTCTGTTTTGGTGTTATTACTATGATCAAGTTCAGATCCTCCTCACTGTACTGTAATTATAAGTATACTATATAGGACATGAACATTTGATTCAGCTTATAACAATTAAAGAATTTCATATAGCATCCCTTTAAAATATTTTGTTCATAAGATTAACTTTAAATATTAAGTATGTGTAGTGAGATATAAATTTGAAATTTCATTTCTCAGTAGGAAGAATTAAAATAGCTTCACTACAAATTGTTTGAAATAAATGTGATTACTTAGGAAATGGTTTTATGTTAATAGTTCAATAAATTGTTAAGTATAGTGATTTTAGGGAAAATTCTTATTTAAGATTTACCTAATAGGCTTTGGAAATGAAGACAGAAAAACAAGCAAACAAAAACTTGAATATACTATGTATCAACCAAATATTGGTTGACGCATGCCACTTGTAATTCATAAATTTGTCAGCAGATGGCAAACGTGAGCTTAAATTTGTAAAGTTTTGCTTTAGCCTAATGACTACAGAAATGGCAAAAATCAATGGCAACTATTTATAGACAGCCTATTTTTACTTACAATCCTTCTTCAAAAAACGATTAAGGACAATTTTTGACTCATAAAGCTCCTCCCACTTGCTTGTTACATTGTTGATACTAATTGATGTACACTGTACCTATAAAGAATGAGGAGAAATAATAACAGAACATATTGTATCACACGCACACACACACACACGCACACGCACACGCGCACACAAATATATGATTTAAAGTGAACTTTAAAATATGGACTTAAATAAAGTCATGCCAATCTTTTAGCTGCACTCACCTGAGGTTGCAAGTATCTCTAGGTAACTAACAATTATTACTAAAAAGGCTAGGGAGGCGACTACATCACACCTTGGATGAAAAGTGCTAGCTAAAAAGGATTGGTTTGAACAATACAATTATTAATAATCTGAAGTGTGCGTTTGTGTATGTGCAGGAGTGTGCACACGTGTAGCTGTGAGCATTGATGATTGCTTCTCTTAGAGGTTGGGGTGGAGTAAAGAAGTTACCTCATTAGGGTAGGGCTACTTTTGGAGAATAAGATGCCATCTTTATATAATTTACTGTTCTTTTATGAAAACTAGGATCAGTGTTTCTTCTAAAACCCTATTTCCTCTCCAGTCAGACCTTTCTGTAACTGAATTTCTATACTCTTCTTTCAAGGTTGTCAAATCCAAGGAATCAGGCTCATAAAATTAGCCATGGTGCTTGCCAGGTTGCCTGTGGAAATTCTCATTTACTTCTACCTGTCTTCAGCTCAGTGCAGAACAAATATAGAAAACCATTTCCTTTTTTATTTTTTGAAGATTACTTTAAAGCTATAGTTTAATAAACTGCCTGCTGGCGGCAGAGTCTGCGTATGTGTGAACACAAAGATCCACGACATTAAATGTTTATAAAAAATGTGATATGGAGAGTTTAAGGGTGACAATTTGAAAAAAATGAAATTTAGAAGCAGTGCTTTTTGATATATAATTTATTGAGAAGTGACCAAACAGAATTCTTATTGGTATCTCATATTCAGACCCCCACTGATGGCCACAGAGTTCTCTTAATGTTTCTATACTTTGGAAATTATTACAGTAGTGAATTTATCTTTGTCTAGTGGCAAAGTGGACTTACCTAGTCCTGAAAAGGTACCCAGCAAAAATTTACAAGGGATGGCATTACTTAAAGGGCACATTTGTTAGTAAAATATCCAGAATTCCAAAATTTGCACTGAAAGGTGTATTTCTGCATGGGGTGGGTCAATGACTAAATGCAAGCAATTCTATCCCTCTGTGTCTCGCTTTCCCTTGAGATTTCTTTTTGTGATTCCTGCTGTTTTAGACTATATTGGCCTTACAGTGGTATTGACATTACTAGCTCCAGCTTGATATTCAAGCCCAGTTTGAATGAAATCTCTTCTGATATTCTTTGGTATAATTGAATAGGTTAAACTAGAGATTTAAAAGTGGGGAGAAAAACTCAGAGGCTACAGGAAATGAACATATCTTTCATATAAGGAAAGAATTTTGTTCATGACAAAATTAATTTTCTCTATAGCTTAGAGGTCCAACGCCTATCTATAAAGTCCAGGAAAAAAATGGTCTTATTGTGGTTTCTCAGTGACAGCTTCCTGCCTGTCTCCAATGACCTCCTAGATTTTCCAACTTCTTTACATTCAAGGTGTATAGAGTTCAAGTTTTCTTTCAGTTGTCTGAGATCAATTCCTCTAAATTCCTATTCCCAAACTGGGCGCAATGTTAGTCCAGGTGACTGACATCGTCGAAGCCATTCCTGTCACTAGCTGCTGCTCGCTCTGTGATGAAAGCTGGGTTTCACTGGCTGATCCAGGAGTAGGGAGTTCTGTTAAACAATCCTGAGTACCAGAGTGAAATAAGTGAGGGTAGCTGTCAAAACTTGACAACTAGAGAGATGAAGTCTCGGCTTCAAGGGCAGGGACCAGATGCTGAAATCAAGACGGCATCAAAGAATCAAAAATCTGAGTCTGAAATCAGAAGAAGCAGATCAAATAAAGGAGAGTGGTTCATATGGGGGATAGAGTTGTGGCTTGTTTTACAGACCAGTGTGTGTGTGTGTTGTATGATTTGGTTGAATGGCTTTAAGGTTCATGGTTACAGCCAGAAATAACCTCACCTTTTAGGTGAAATATTGCTGCCAACCCACTTACTTCATGTTCTTATTTCATGTTAAATAAATGATATTAATATAACAGACGCATATTCACATTAATAGGTAATGTACATTACAATAGCATTTGGAAAACGGTACTTGATAAATGGCTACCTTTCACCTGCTTCCTCACCATCCTTTTTGCTGCTGGATAGTAATAGGCTAACATTACTACTACTCGCTATGTTGTGACTTGAACACTTGACATTCTCTCCAGCCATTCTCTTTATTGCAGAGAATATTGAGGCTTTTATTTTATTTTATTTTCTCAGAGGTTGATGTGACAATACTAATATACTTAGAAGACAGAAAGACACAGAAGACTGGATCTCAAAAGACTTTTTCGATAGTAATGAAGCAGTGAACATCTAGACAGCTATCTAAACAGAGCCCTTAGAGTACTTTATAGAATGCTGTTTGAGAACCTTGGTCTTTGTGATTAGGTGGGTACCAATATCCTGATTGGTTAATAGCAAGGGGTGGGCATGAGTCCTGATTACTTGTGGTTAATACAAGTCTTGGTGCAATTTTGACAAAATTTTAGATTTTTCTGTGAAGTTTCTGTCAAGGTCTAGAGTCTCCTTGGCAATTTTCAGTAACATAGTACATTTTGGCTTTGGGGAAAGGCTTGCAATGTATTGTGTGGCTAAAGAAGTAGAGCCTTTGGGTGTTAATGAAGAAGAAACTTTGAAATCAAGAGTTCCTAGGTGACATGAAGAAAAGTAAAGGTGACTCCTAGTCCTTCAAGATTTCCAACTAAATGAAGGCAATATGCCTAAAATGAAGGGGTCTCTTTTCACTATAATTAGTTAATATAGATAATATTGAACTGTTAAAATATTGAAATGATTTCTTTAGCTATAGCTTGAATTTTTAACAATCTATTGCTTAGGAAATGCATTCCTAGTAAAGAACTTTTGTATTTAATAAATAGTTTTTCTGGCAAAGGGAGTAAAAAACCCAATCCCTCTGTATAGTTTTGCTAGGCATCCGCATCCACAGCAATTTCTGAATTGGTTTGCTCCGTTATGAGTAAATGATAACCTGTGATTTATGGATTTGGAATAATTGAATTTCTTGGCCGTCATACACTTTGAGTAAGAAATATTACATATGTTTCCAGAAAAAAAATGACTTAAAGAAGAAAAGAATGAAGTGATGCCAAGTTTTGAAACTTTATTTGGAAACAGTGTTCTAACCAAATGGTACTTAAGATGCTCCTTCTACTTTCTGAAACATGTTTGCTAAATAATCTTTGAAAATGTACTTTTGAACATAAGGTTTTTAAACATGCCATTTTTGAATTTAGTCAAAAGATACAGTGGGGTGCAGTGTATTTATTATTCTCACCTTTCCAAGCATAAGAAATGCAGGATTATTCATTGATACATGGTAGTAGGTAGAATAAATTTCTCCAAAAATAGGAGTTACACATCCCATTTTGCCAGTCTAGCATACAATATCTAGTAATTTAGTGGACTCCTCCTGTGAACAGAATTTTTCTTTAATGTGAAATCTCTAAAGCAGTTCTGAACTTTATTATGGGTTGGTCTACTACTTTTGCTATTAATAGTTTTGCTCAGTCCATGGATTTAACTGGTCCATCAACTTTCAAATTCCATGGAATATTTACCAACTCTTTTCACACTTTCTATTTTAATAATAATTGGCTGACTATGAAAGAACTTGTACAAAAGCTAAGGGAGAGTAGACAGTTTCCTTCTGTGTGCTTTTGACTAGCACTGTCCAATGGGGCTTTCTGAGAGGGTGGAAATATTGTATAACTGTCACCATATGCAGCTATTCATCATCACTTGGAATGTGGCTAGTTTATTGGAGAAATTGAGTATTTGATTTTGTTTTAATTAATTTACATTTAAATTTAAATAATCATGTGTGGATAATTGCTATGATATTGGATAATATAGGTAGACTTTAGAACAGTGAGTTTATGACCTTGAGTAACTCAGGTCTAACACTTGTGGGTAGCATTAAAATTGGCTTTTCTGGGTCATGTTCATATGGTTCTAAATTAGATAATACTTCCCTAACAAAGATATAGGTAAAACATTTTTAGAACATTTTTGATTGTTAGAATGACTGGATTGTCCTCCTGGCATTTCGTGGGTAGGGACCAAAGATGCTAAATGCCTAAAATGCACAGGTCAGTCTGCACGATGAGTTATTGTCCACCCCAACCGCCAGTAGCAACCAATTGACAAACTCAAGTAAGCCGTCCACATTCTCTAAATACTGTGGTTTCATTTGTGAGATTTCCTGCAATCTCAGTCCTACTTGTAGTTAATTCTGTCTCCTATGATCTGTACCTTATTTCCTCCTGCCTCCGCAGGGACTTCACGTTCTTATTATGATTATTTCATTGTGTATCTTCAACCACTCCCTGTCTACATTTGAACACGTTCCAGTCTTTCCTATCCCAAATAATATTCTTTGGTAACTCTATATCCTCTAGCTGTGACTGTTTCTTTCTTCTCCTTCAGAGCATCCTGTCCCCTGCCCATCTCAGAACAGCATATTTATTCATCTAGCCATTGGGGTAAACTATTTTTGTCTTATAATAAAAAGAAAGCCAACACCGTATGTAGTTTCAATGCACACCATTTTATTACATAGACATATTGGCAGAGTCATCATACTATGATCCACTTCTAAACCATTGTGTGTGCGTGTACATATATGTGTGTGTATATATATATACAAGCACATATACATACACCCATATGTTTTAAAATTTTCAAGAAGAGTCCACTTTTATTCCTCTATGCTCACAATAACTCCACCTCTTTATAGCTAGTCTCTAAAGCGTCATACCACCACACCAGTTTCACATATTTTTTATGGTTTAATATCACATTACTTTTCCCCAAGGATAGGCTCATACTAAAACTATAATGTAGTCATGTAAAAAATCCCAGTTCACTGTTCAATGTATTCTCAAAATTAAATTTTCAAGCACTTGAACAATGTCTTCCTAACATCTGCCACTTGTCTCAAAAAGAATCACAACACATCCGAAGTAAATCACTCTAGACTTAGCCCTGAAAACATTGGGTTGAAATAATTACATTCGAAGATATATCTATACTTGGATAAACATACACTGTGGACTATTTGAATAATTGTGATGATTGCGTTTCTTTTTAACTCTATGTCAAAGCAGCGATGTATCTACTTTTTCTTTTATGTGTGGTTTCATAAATTAGTTCAAAAGGCATCAAAACATCTTACTAATTTATTAAAATTCTGTATTGTACAAATGTGTCTACAGAGAATAGCCACCAAAAATTAGAGTCAATGGTTATTCTTTCAGTACAAAACTACATTCTTGCATAAATTCAGTAGAACCATACATACACAAAATATCTGCATTATATAGTTTAGATTTTTGTTGGCAAAGATCATGCCTGCTTTCAGTATCAAATAAATAGTTATGATGTTGCTTCACTATTTGAGGTCACATTTATGCAAAATTTCTATAATGTACTAGATAATGAAGTTATCCATATGAGTTAGGAGGCTTCAAAAACCACACCAAACAACCAATGACCAGTTATTTTGAATAGATACACCCAGAATTTTTTAATCAGCTGATTTAAATAGGTTAAGTGATGATCATGTTGCTGTAAAAGACCTTCAAATTTTCATTAACTCAAATTATTATTATCAATATTTTGTTAGCACAATTGAAACCCATG
>NW_012152063.1:4634164-4641570 GCF_000956105.1 Propithecus coquereli
AATAAATATTGCACAAACATATACACAAAGAACTCTAGTAGCTATTTACATTCATGTATGCTATAAATATATGTTGTATGCATTTTCTATATTTACAGTATTTATACACACACACATTATTCTTAGGATCATTCATGAACATGCAGATCAATCTACACAGTATGATCAAAACATGTTTATTTTCCTTAAATGATATTCACTTACAGCTTTTCACTCTTGTGCAAAAATGCAAAAATATCATACTGATTAGTATCCTCTCTCTCTAAAAAAATCTTTTTGTGTTTAGGTTTACAAATAAATTATGAAATATAGTTCATTCACAAATTGAAAATAATTACAATGTTTTTATAACAAGGCATTACTGAGGTTTTGAATTGCGGCATTCTTGAAGCCATCTGTCTTTCAAAACAAAGACATTAATAAGTTATTGTTATTTCTTCATATTTGCACTTTTCAATTACTCATATGAAATATGTCATTACAAATCTAATACTCATGCTAGTCAAATAGTGTTTGGGTAGAATATTAATTTTATTTCTATTTTATTTATTACTTTTTCCTGAAAAGTCTTCTGTAGAACAATCTGGAAAGTCTCTTGAAATTACTGTACTAGAACATTTCTGGAAAGTTTTTTACCCCATAAAAAAGGTTGGAGAAATAAGTGAGGCAAAATTGAGGAAGAATAATTTTGGTAGATGCTCAGGAAAGATGAAAGCAAATGCAAGAACTGTTTGAATTTTATCTCTTAGTCCTTTGGTATTTCCTTGCCTCATGAAAGTCCTAAAAAAGGTTCAATTCTTTAAAACATTGATTATACTCTTCCATTAAATATCAGTTGTGGTCCTCCATTGCTCATGTTGTCTGTCATTTCCTGTTAGGAAAATAACATGAATTAATTAAATTTCACTTTCAAAGTAAGACATTGATTTGGTTAATGGGTTTGCAAAACAGAAATTTCAAGCCATTGAAAATCTTGCTGAGTTTTGGGGAGGGACAAGGATTGATTATTGTTGTTGCATTTGAGGAAATGAAATTTCATGGCAACTTGGAGCACATGAAAATGCCGAAGTGACAGTCTATTAGACCAAAGTCTTCTATGCACAAAAACAGTTCATTCTCTGCCCATTTCCCCATGTTTCCTCTTTCTTTCTTCAACTCTATTTTGGAAGGACCTCGCCTAGAACCAAAAATATGGCTACCAATGCATGGGCTCCTCTGCTGAACATATCAACAAAGTGCTCATACATTCTAGGGGTTACCTTTATTTTATAGACAAAATTGTGGCCTTTTTGCTAAGTAAAGGGCCACAAGGGGATCATTGCTCATTTGTAATGATGAATCACTAAAAAATCGTATTAGGAAAGATTGTTTTCATGACACTATCACTTATACAGTAAAAAGCAAACATGAAGTCTCTTAACATGTTTTTAAAGAATCAATTACTAAAAAGTTACAAAAGAAAACTATGTGGGAAAGCAATAAAAATGTAGATATAAAGGATAAACCAACATAAAAAGTTTCATATGCAGTTGTAGAAAATATATTAATTTAAGAAAAATGTTGATGCTTTAAATTCATACATTTTATTAAATGTTAAACCTTTCCCAACACAATAAAAGGTGATGAGATGTGAAGCCCATTCACATTTATAATGGTTCACGCACCGTACTATAAATAATATGTTGGTAAAATTATTTAAAAATAGATTGACAGAATCTTTCCATACTTCAACAAGCCTATTTGCAAAAGAGCAGTAAAGAACATTTCAAATGGAAATTATGTTCTCAATTATCTCTTTCCTATTTCTATCTAGTTTCTGTTTGGAGAATCTGTTAGAGATGTACGTGATAAAAGTCTGCCAGAGATGTACTTGTTTAAAATCTGAAAATATATTAAAATTACTGGGCTGGGATTAAGTTTATAGTTAGGAAACCTGATTTGAGGCTTCAGTCAAGAACTCACTCCTGCTGGCAAGATAAATAGAAATAATCCTTCCAAAATGACCTTCAACAGAACATACTCCTATGTCTTTTCCTGTATCTCCTGCTACAAGGAAAAACAATTTCCTAATGGATTTATAGAAATGAGAATCTTAGGTACCTTTTCTTCTCCTGCAATGACTTTGCATTTAAAACTACATAAAAATCATTAAAAATCTAATCTGTTAACCTTTCATTGCAGGATTTACAAAAAAGAAGTTTTTAAAAATTTTACAAAATAAAATAGTTTTCTTAGCTGTATTTACTCTAGCACGGAAACAGTAAAATCACTGATAGGAAATAACGGTGAAAATTAGTTTTAAAAGGGGTATGCTTTTTCAGTTTATTTGCAAACAGGCATGCTTAATTTAACAAGAAGATTGTACTTTTAGTTTGGGCAGGAGTGAATGTGGCTATTTGCAAATGGACATACTTTCTGCAAATGGACCATACTATCTATGTGACTTTCTCTAGTTCCAATTATTCTGTTTAACCAAAGCAAGAACCATTAGTATTTATATTCAGCAATTTGAAATGTAAGAAATAAATTATAAATATATCACATCAGATAATTTTATAAGAAGAAATTTTCCATATAGAATTTTTACTATATTAGTGTCAAACTTTGGCTATCTGCTCATGCAATGTTGGCATGAGGGAGATACACAGTTTGTCTTTATCCAGACCTATCTATTATTGAAAGCAAAACTCTGGTCTGTGAATGATGATATTGAGTCAAAATCATGATGTAGCAGAGAATAAAAGGAGTCATGAATCATCCAAGCAGAAATGTGTTTGGATGTTTATAGGCAGGCTGAATATTTTAAATACTCAACCAACTTTCAAGCTGCAAGACTCTGCCATGAAGTTTTATGTCAGCTCTTCAAAGTAGCTCTTGTGAAAGTGATACTTTGAGGAACAACATTACAGCATCAGTCCAGACTGATCTGTTGGCGTCATGGCTTCCAAGAAGAGGTAATGCTTTCTGCAGCGACATTACAACATGGTAACTCCCTAGAAATCAGCGTACCTTGTAGGTAACTCTGGTGTCGGGGGCACCACCGGGCAGCTGGGCAAGTCGGTTATTTCAATAGCCCTCAATCTCTAATATAAATATAACAATCATACAATAAATATTGCACAAACATATACACAAAGAACTAATTCACACTAGTATAAAAATAAAGCACAAAAGAGCCACTATTTAAATATATAATGATCATCCATTTTTAACAATCTATCTTTAAATTACAAGTCCTGCCCTTTATATTCTTAATTCTTTGTTGAAGGACATGCACAGATCTGTATAAAATTGCTCTTTTGGGATAATTTATGAGCATCTACTCTTCTTATTTGAATGTATATAGACTTTACACAAAATGAAAACATAAACTTGCAGAATAAATAATTTTTTCCTTCAAAATAACATTATGAAGAAAAGTTGCAGTGAGTCTTACTACTCTTCTACTCTGTGGTTATGCAATTTTATTTTCATGATATAAAGCAAAATATGATGTAGTCATCATCTCAGTAGTTTATTTTACAGATATTTTTGTCTTTTTTTTAATAGATCCAGTAGCAGGAACTGAATTAAAAATATGTGCAAAGTGCAGTAGCAACACAGACATTTCACTATACCATTTATTTGTCCTTTTACGCAATTAATGTAACTTCCTGTTTGTGTGGGTTTCATGAAACAATTATGCAAGAACCGTTGTTTAAAATACAGGCATAGCTATTCAAATATGCCTACAGTTTAGATGAGAGTTAAATGAAGCTTTACATGGATTGTGATATCTGCACTGATAGACAAGGCTTTTTGTCTCCTTATTAAAAAGCTCCTTTATGCTTAAAATCTAATTTACATAATCAAATGCATCTACTTACAAGCACAAGGGATGAGCTAGAAAAGGGAATTCATGCAATTTCTAAAACTGGCATTATCGAGCAGAGAGTGTATTTAGTTTATGTGTTTCTCCTCAGTATAATACATAAAAATCCATATTTATAAGGTATTCAATGTTTTATGAAATGCTGTTTTAGGAACTGTGTTTTTGAATAGACTGGCTACAAAATTATGTTGAAAATAGGTGTACTCATGAATTATAGGGAAAAATAATAAAAAGTTTCCTATGCTTAATCCAATAGAGCCAAACTTATAAAATCTGATTCTTCAAATTGTCACCTAAAGTTGCAAGTTGATTCGCCTAGAGTGGACTGCAGTCTTCACCGCATGATAGCAGTGAGAGGAAAAGGTAAACAACTCACTTTCTCAGCCATTTCATGAGAGTGATGCAGGGAATGCTCCCTTTCTGAGAACATCCTCCTCTGTTCATAGCTGGCAAGTCGACAGGTGAGCCAGGAAGAGAGAGTGCAGCCCCCGATCCCAATGCAAGCAAGAGACATGGAGGCGAGATGCAGAGGATACAGGGAAGAGGTCTTCTTTGTGACTGCCCGAAGGAACTGAAAATTCAGGATGCCTCCAATGAGTCCACAGATACAGCACGCTGAAAAGAGGATCATCTGTTAAAAAAGAGAAAGGGAGTGTTAAAGTTGGGGAGGCAAAGCGGACCAGAACACGGTGCCCCTTCCTGTGCCACGTCAAGGATAGCTAACCTACAATAGAGAGAAGGTGCTCTTGGTGTTTCACAGAGGACAAGAGTTATCCTTTCAGCCAAGTTTCTATTCAATCTGACTCACTGGAGAGGGTATAGACCATAGTGTTTCGGAAATCGATAGCTGACTATATTAAAGCCAAGGATATATCTGCAAAAACTCTGAAACAAAATTTATCTTCTAGGTAGATTGGGATTTAAATAATATTTAATATCTACTGTGTCTACTACGCTAAAAATTTTAACAGATATCATCTCAATTAATCCTCCCAGCAATTCTCTGAGAGAGATAGTTATATACATTTTGGAAAAATGCATGGTGATTAGCTTAAACTCAAATTAGGGACTGAACCCAGATTTTCTTTTTTCTTTTGTTTTTGAGACAGAGTCTCACTGTGTTGCCCGGGCTAGAGTGCCGTGGCATCATCCTAGCTCACAGCAACCTCAAACTCCTGGGCTCAAGCGATCCTCCTGCCTCAGCCTCCCAAGTAGCTGGGACTACAGGCATGCGCCACCATGCCCGGCTAATTTTTTCTATATATTTTTAGTTGTCCAATTAATTTCTTTCTAATTTTAGTAGAGACGGGGTCTCGCTCTTGCTCAGGCTGGTCTCGAACACCTGAGCTCAAACAATCCGCCCGCCTCGGCCTCCCAGAGAGCTAGGATTACAGGCGTGAGCCACCGCGCCCGGCCTGAACCCAGATTTTCTGACTCTAAATCTAGTTTTATTGTGTCAGTCCTCTCAAAATATCTAAATATCTTCTCATTAAACTGTTATTGGCTCCACCTAACTTCAAATCTGAGCTGAGGGAATTTAGCTAAATCCTTTTTTTTTTTTTTTAAATTCACTAAGTATTTTATTCTGTGTGTATCTATTTCCCCAACAAGTAGTTTAGGGACTCCCTATGAACTGGCCCTGTATCTCATAAACCTTTTGTTATTCTGTGACACCGCAATGAAGAATATACAATAGGTGTTCCAAAATCACTGTTTGATTGTTTTGTGGAGAAATGCAGGATGTGGCTTTGCTTTCTATCCTATTATTGGTTTGATCTGGGTCTCTATTAATAGAGGTGGGGAGTTTTAGTCAGTTAAATATCAGGATCCCAGGCAGAACCAAGCACAATGACTTCCATGTAGTAAATATTCTGTGGGTATTTAATAAACTTAATTGACTATTCTAATAACTTTAAGAAATTTATTTTGTATTTTGCATCATTCTAAATTCTCCTATGGCTTTCACACTTCTTTCTAATGTGATAGTAATACTAACTTAATTACTCAACCTAGTTCCATTCTTCTTTGGAACAGAGTCTTTAGTCACCTAACTTGTCCATCAATATAGCTCATTCCCACTTCAATGATATTTTTCATTTCCTTTCACTTCTTCCTTGGACTTCTAGATGGAAAGGCACTAATCAAGTCCAAAATTTCTCAGAGAGCCTTCCTGGATTTTACTGATCTCCTTCTTTGCTATAATTACCCAAGGAAACAGCTTTATTCCTTACTTTAGTATTTAATTTTACTTTATCAGATATTGCTTCTTGTTAACAGTTGAGTTTAGCACCCAGCATCTATCAGGTTCTGAGCAAGGCAGCGGCTGGCATTACAAACAAAAGCTCATAATTATTCCTCTTGTGTGTACTGAAATCTTACAAAATAGAAAATCCAATATCTCAACATGGCATGGTAAATATTAAGAAAGAAGGATGGATGGGTTGCCCTTGGAGCAGAAGAGAGGGGAATTTAGTCCAACCAGGGTTTTTAGACAAGTCTTCCTTGAGAACATGTCATCTCAGCTAAATATGTGCAGTTACCCAGCAGAGGGCTTGGCCATGGATGTATGAAATAGCACAATGAAAAGCATGGTGGACAGTAAGAACTACAAATAATTGGTTTCATTTCTGCAACTTAACTCAGCATTCCTTATTGGGTCTGTCTCCTAGCACTTATCATCAAGGGTGAAAATCCAATGATAAATGAGTAAAATCATTTCATACTTGATTAAATATAATACAGAAAATCAATTACCAAATATTGAAATCATCCTGTCAAGTGGGAACTTGTGGCTCACCATTTAAAGTAGACCCAACCAATTATAATCCATTTTGAATTATATTCAGATGGCATGCAGTTTCTTGGAGGTATATTTTGGTGTTTACTCATTCTCAGAAAATATAGAAAGATATTACAGTCTAGCCTTCGCCTAATGAATTACTGTTGATTAAGAAAGTAGATGACGCATTTCATTTTCTATCACAGGAAATTCCATATCTTTTCTGATGTTATTCTCATTAATTCCTTAAAGGCATGATACTTCATTAACATGTGTTGACAGATCATTCTCGCCTAGAAATTAAAATATTAAAATTTGTATCCAAGTTTATAACCACATACTATTTTCAAATCTCATCAGACTGTTAGTTCTAGACTGCAGTGATATTTGGAATGGAGAAATTTTACAAAATTTTTTTGGAGGGTAGGGACTCTTGAGAACTAAATGCTATCTATGGGAACCTCAGAAAGTACCAAAGGATAATGTAACTTCTGAGAGTACGTACATCTTTCACCTCGATGGTAGTTTCTAAAAAGTTCAGATCTTAGGATTTTTTTTTCCTTTTGTTATTTATAAGAGAATTAGACAGAAAAGTGGCAATATTGTCTTTTAAAAAAAATCTCTTCCTTCCTTCTTTCTCTGCTCCCTCTCTCCTTCCTTCCTTCCTTCCTTCCTTTTCTTTCTTTTCTTTCTTTCTTTCTTCTCTTCTTGGGAGAAGGATTTGTTCCTACACAGCCATAAAGAGTCTTGGAAGCA
>NW_012152063.1:4643265-4649691 GCF_000956105.1 Propithecus coquereli
TGAGACCTTCATCCTTTTTGTTGCAATAGATATTCTCACAAAGAAAGATGTGATTAGAAAAAGAGGTTAAATGAAAATAATTACAATACTCACCATTTATTGCCCTGCTCAGAGAACTGACTCTGGAAAACTCTTTTTATGCTCAAAGGCCACTTCGTAGGGTCCTTGTATAATATTTATTTTGCTAATTTGTGAAGGTCTATGATCTTTCCTCTAGCAGTCAATAAAATAAACTATGCCTTTTCCTTCTTTCTAAACTCATAAAATGTCATGGAAGGCAGTGGGGAATCACACTTTAGCATGTGACAGTTCTCCTCCAGCCAATATCAGAGGTAACTGGGAGTATGTTTCCCACCCCAGCAACCCACAACACTACCACGAAACATCTGAAAACACATGTGCATCCACAGTAATATAATAAAATAAAATAAATCTTTGAGAATTAACTGTAACCATAACAACACAGCTGTCTTGCTGCTTTGCAAAATTAGCTGCACAGTCAAAGAAAGCCAATAATCCTCAGGCCAAGCTCCATATTTAAACAGTTAAATTCCTCATGAACTCAAGCTTTATCTTTTTTAGCTCACTAAAGGATTCAGGTGATTGTCTGGGAGTCTCTAAACTGGAAAACTGGAGACTGTCATGCACAGCAGTTATTAAAGTTTGCATATTCATGCATTTTGAGACTTTATTTCAAAGCTTTTTTTTGTTGGTAATGTTTTGTCATAGTCTCTAATAATCTTGATGGTTTTATTGAAAACAAGAAAGCCAGGATTTATATGTCAGTCTCCTTTTTTTCTGAAATTGGTAACATTCAGTATATGAAAATTGACTAGTCATCATTTCCGTTTTTGAATTTTTACATCTCAAACAAGTCAATGCACAATGCAAACGAGGCAAAAACTTACGACAAGTCCTGATTTTTTTTTGGCGCACAATATTCCACAAATGCCACAAAGAAGAAACTGCAAAGGAAAACAAGAACAATTATTCCATATTCGAAGACAGGAGAACCCCTAGATTTTAGTTTATATTAGTTTGCTCATAACACTGCTTCAGGGAAGCTAGAAAATGCAAAATTCTCCTCAAAATTTGGAAAGAAAAATATCTCATTCTAGAATATTAAAGGGTATAAATTTAAACTCTAATGAAAATTTATTTTTTGCAAGGTTGATGGAATTAACTATAGGTTTAAGCAAAACTTAAAGTTAGGTTTAAATTCAGGCAAAATTATGAAGTAAACAAATTTAGAGTTTTGTTCCTCCTATTTCCTTTCAATGTTTTCTTATTCCTTCCTATACTTTTTATCCCTTTTCAGGGAGAAAAGTGGTGTGATATATTTATTCATCCTAAGCAATAGAACTCAATGGGTTATACTACAGGAAGAATCTAGCAAAAATAAAAAGACAGGGCAACAGACATGGAGGTGTTTCTCTTTAGAGACATTCTTTCTCCCTCTCAAACTGATGCAATGGCCACCTTCTCGTTCTCCCAGAAAGACTGTCCTTGTGGTTATGTCAGAAGAGCTCAAGGGGATGAAGCGATTGATGGCATGTATTTTCTTGTAAATGGAAACATTGGTGACATCATTGCTTTGCAAAAGCAGCCACATCAAATCATCTACCAATGCCAAACTATTAGACATTTTGGTTATCATTAAATGGGAAATAGTTTAATTTGGGTAGAAACATATAGGGCCATTTGGCAAATTTTCACATACTTCTAACTTGAGCTAAACCATATACATAAAACAATAAATTTATAATAAGTAATAAGTTCACTAAAGGGCTTCATGTTTGCATAGAAAACTTTGATTTTCAAAGAAAACTTGTTTTCATTTGATTTTTAACAAAAATTTTGCTATCTTAAGTCAGAACTAATAATATGACTAGTTTCAACTTAATATTTCATGCCTGGATAGATGTTTAAAAAATGCATATAAAAATATTTTACAGGATTATCTGAGATAATATGAATGTAAAAAGCACCAGAAACATTTGCTAAAAATAATGAGTAAGGGCAGTTGTTGTAAGGAAACTTTCCCTATAAAGGAACAAAATGATTATCAAGCAGGCAGTGGTGCAGCAAGACAGATTAGAGAACACAGGATATATAAGCATTTGGTATACAATTTGGATGACTTTTCAAATTAATGGGGAAAGTATCAGGATTATTTATTTTATAAATGGAATTACAATAACTTGTTAACCTTCCCCAACATCATACACCAAAATTAATATGAAACAGTTTGAGTATTTAAATATATAAAAATTATAAGTGCATTGGGAGATAACAAAGTTAAATACTTATATAATTTTAGAGGAGTGGGAAGGATTTTCTAAAAATAGCCCCAAAATCATAGACCAAAAAAGAAAGTGCTTATAAATATTAATAGAAAAAATTATAATTTTGATAGTCAAAAATATTATGACACTCAAAGGCAAAAAATAAATTGGGATTATATTCAGAAAGTATGTGACAGACAAAGGGTTAACACACTATAAATAGAACTAATAAAATATTTTTAGGGCTTTAACAACATGAGAAAATAGAATCTCAGAACTTTATAAAACCTGGACACTTGCATCATTTTCAGAAGGTTTAAAGAGCTATTTCAGAGACACCATCCAATAGGTCTAGGCCACCTACACCTAGACCACCCAATGTGTGCCAGGTGTAGGTGGCCATCCTCTTATGGACTCCTTGTTATTGATCCCATCTCACATCTTTCAAGGCCATATTCAAGAAATTCCAGTTTGGATAATTCTGTACCTCTCAGTGCTTCAAGCTTCAGATCAAAGCCCAAGCATGTCCTTCTCCTTAAGTTTCCATGAATAGCCCATTATTCAACCTGAAAGTCCATTCACTCAGAACTCATTCTTGAAATAATTTGAAAGCTGTGTAGTTTTGTGTTCCTTGGATCTGTTTTGAAATCTATAAACATTGCCATTATTTATTTATAGTAAAGCCCATGGAGGACTTTAGGAGTATAAGGAGGGTTCTCTGTCCCAGCCACTTGGTTGGACCATCAAGGTGACAATGAAATTGCTGCTTCCTATTATCTCACTTCACTTGGATGGAGCTCAGAAATGAGAGTTCAGGTCTTGGGAGAGGGAAGGAAGAGTAGGAGAGGAATCAAGCAATATTTTCCCACGCTCCCTCAGGCCTGGAGTATAAATGCTCTCCAATAATTACTTCTGTTAGAGTATCCAAAATCACATTCCTTAGAGGAAACCTGTAATCTGAGAAAAAAAAAATAAACACATGTAACAGGAAGTATATAAAATCATGGAATTTCTGAAGAGGATCAAAGATCGTGGCTGAAATTTAGCCATCTCAGTGTACAGAAGAGAAAAAGAGGCCCCCAAAAGTAGTGCACTGATCTTTTATTTCATTGGCTATCTTTATTTACCCCAAATCATAGTACTGGAAGGAATCTTAGAAGATGATTTAATTTAGCCCTTGTGTTTTACATGTGGGGACATGGGGAACTATAGGTCCAAATGGGTTTAGCAACTTACTCAAGGTCACACATCGAGGTTAGAAATCACACATATAATTTAAGGCTTTATTAAGTGTTTAAGTTAATTTGGTTCTAACAATGTAATGGAAATGCTTTTCGAAAGTATTTTTCAGTGCTAGTATAGTGTGCCTTGTATTAGCAAATCCAACCAGAAGTGTTCAATGAATACCTGCTCAACTGTAACTGCCCTCTTTGCAGTTACCATTGTTAATTTTTGATATAATAAAAATAATTAGAAAATTAGTCACTTGTGTTACATTCTAAAACTAAATGTACCTCATTTTATGCAGGAATTTGCTATGCTATTTCAAAGTATTTTTTGCTCAACATAACTTATCCAGGGTGCATTTATCCACATTATAGAAATTATGAAGCAAGTAAAAAACAAATTAGCTTAAAAAAGCAAAGCTAATAACTTGCGTGTGTGTGTGTGTGTGTGTGTGTGTGTGTGTGTAGCCTGAACAATTTTATGTGAGAATATATAATTTATGGGCTGCTTAAATCTAAGGAAGGTTATTTGCTTTGCTCCCACTATGAAACAATATAAATGTAGCAATCCAATGATAGGACATCAAGTGCTACACTACGAAATAAAGATAGCCCTCCAAGTGAAATTCATTTGGTTCCAGTTTAGACTGTATTAAATAGATAACTAAGGTTGTGACTCGTTGGATGAAATGAAGGTATTATGAAAATAGTATTCTAGATTTTAAGTAGATTTTCTCTATGAAAGGTCTTTAGAGGTTTCTGTTTTTAAGTCTGACAGAAACTGTGTCACCTGTTGCAGATCATGGGCGGAAGAGACAATGGTTTTCACACAAGTGAGAGTTTGTAGGGGGTGGGTGCATGTTGGGGTGGGGGCCTGCAAAGCCCTGCTATTTCCTTCCACCTTCTCTTTTATGAAGCAAAAGCCTTAACCCCCTGGCAGAGGGGTAGCAAAGCCTGCCATTTCCTGGGTCTATGCAGATATATATCACTACTGTAAGTGAAGGAAAAGTGGAAGAAAATTTCTTTACACAGGGAGAGAGGCAGGAATTCATCTTAGCCTTGACATCCTATGCCTGTACTAAGTAGAGGTCCTGCTCAAGACCAGCTGCAGATACTAGGCTGAGTTTGGCTGTCACAAGGAGGAAGGTGCAAAATACTAAGAAAGTCCCACGCCTGAGGCCAGGTGCACAGGCCCTTCCTCAGCTGAGACTGATCCAGAGCAGTAAAGAATCTTCTCCTTCACGCCTTCTCACCCTTCACCATGAGCGTAGCAGGTAGGAGTAACAAGTGACAGCAATCTAGCAATGAGGGAGAGGTGAGAGGTGGGAGGAGACCCCCTCTGTGATGGAGGTGAGTGGGGACGCAAGCTGAGGGTGGGGTACTAACCTTGAGCAAAATCTTCTGGCACCTCAGCTCCTACCTGGAGCACAAGGCAGCCACAAGCCACCACTAGAGGAATGTGAAGCTATGGTGGACCAAAGATAATCACAGCAAGAACAAAATTTAATTACTCACTGGAATGACTCCACCAATCACACTGGCAACCTAAAAGAAGCTATTAACATAAAATATTTACACAATTCTGGAAAAAAAATACTTTTGAACTTTGAGCTGTACATCCAGCTAAACTCTCATTCAAATAAGAGATTATGAGAAAGATACGTTCTTTTGGCCAAGGGCATGGTGGTACTGAATTATGGCCTGCTAAAGACATTCATGTTCTATTATCAGAACCTGTAAATGTCACTTTATATGGAAAAAAGAAAGGCTTTGATTAAAAGTCTTGAGATGGGGAGATTATTGTGAGTTATCAAGGGATGCCTTAAATGTGATCACGAGTGTCCTGTAAGAGGGAGGCAAGGTCAGAAGAGACAGAAGCCTATGTGTCCTCAGAAACAAAGGGGCCGAGAGAACAGAGTTGACGATGCTACTCTGCTGGCTTTGAAAAGAAGCAAGGGATGAGGCCAGGGATGTAAGCGGCCTGGGTAAGCTGGAGAGGTCAAGGAAATTGATTCTACCTGGAGCCTGCAGGAAGAAGGCATCTCTGAAAACCCATTTAGACTTCTGGCCTCTACAACTGTGAGTGAATAAATTTCTGTTGTTTTAAGCCACTGAATTAATGGTAATTTGTTACAGAAACAATAGGAAACTAATATAGGCTCTAAAACATTATTCCGCATGAAACTCTGAAAGAATTACTAGAAGCTGTTCTTTAGGACAACAAATAGAGGAAGATATGAGATAAGAAAGGAATGTAGTAACAAAAGCACAAAATAAAACAAAACAGTAAAATATGAGACAATATTGATGGATCAAATTAATATTTGTTTATAGTGAATATCTCAGTTGATTCTGGCATGAGATATGGTGTATTGGGAGTAAAGAACATGTAAGTAACATGTTCTAAGATTCCTGTATACTTGAGCAGAATAATTCAGGTCCTAACTAGTTCTAGATATTGAAAGAAAAGTAGAGCTTTAAATCTGTGCACTAAACTATAGACGTTAAGACCAGAAAAAAAAAGAGAAAAATTCAAAAACAACAAAGATTAAATAAATAGATATCAGGAAATTTAAAAATATGAAAGAAAATAAAGTGAAACTATGAAATAAGTAGTGTAAATAATTCTAATAATGAAAGCAATCAGAATAAATGTGAATATATTCAATTTTCTTAACAAGAGGGAAAATAGACACCAAAAAAGAACTTTGTTAAAAGTTCTCCAAAAGGAATGAAAACCTTTTCTTTCCTTACCGGTTCTCTCTCTCTCTCTCTCTCTCTCTCTCTCTGCATTGCCCTATGGGCTAGTTAATGAGTTCTTCGTTACTATTCCTTTCTGTACAAGAAAGTTTATTTGGGGAAAGAGAGATTGAGAGTAAAAAAACGCTATTGTAGAATTTCCCAGTTTGAATTGT
>NW_012152063.1:4652306-4653173 GCF_000956105.1 Propithecus coquereli
ACATGATACTATGCCTTTGTCAAAACACATAGAACTTTATAGCACAAAAATTGTTAGTGCATGAAAATGTTTTAAAAATTTAAAAAATCATCTAGGGAGTGCGGGCAATCTCAGAAGAGAATGTAGTATGTGACCAAATGATATATCTTCAATAAAATATATGAAACGATTTCACAAAGGAGATCAGGGAAAAGATTCTGACCTAAGTAACTTTGGAAATAAGTAGAATTTGTAAAACTAAAGGCAAAAAAAAAAAAAAATCAACCATACATAAGCACTATACTCTATTTGACAAGGTCGTTTCCTACAGGGTTACTGGTTAACAATTCTGATACTACTATACATGTATACTGAAATTGAACAATTAAGTGAATGCATGGGTAGAAGCCAGATTTCCTATTGTTGGAGAGGAAGTTTACAGACAATCAAGGGGAAGAGGCCAGAATGGTGCACATGGTAAGGGATTAGAATTACAAATATCAGTATTAAGCAATGTTTAGCTTAATATAGATATAGATACTTATATATAGAAATATTTATACAAATGTTTATATACATTTTAGTATACACTCATATATTTCCTTGTACTATTATCTGACAGGGCCTAGGAGGAACAACAATACCTCAGTATCAATGAGCATACCTATCACACAGGTCTTGGTTTCCAATACCATTCTCCAATAAAAGGAACCATGCATCCTTGGAGAAATGGCTGATTCTTGGAAAGGAAACATACAAGATGTGCTTGGAGCATACAAACAAGCAAGAACCCCCACATTGATGGAAGTTTGTCAAAGGGACAAGGGAGCCAACTGAAATAGCTTCCAATGACCAAAGCTACAACAATTTGAGCAATGAAATAAATAA
>NW_012152063.1:4655558-4693883 GCF_000956105.1 Propithecus coquereli
AGCAGCAAGTGTGCAAACTGATCTATGTGCCAAATTATTTATCTCAGCATTGTTAGTAACCGCACAAGAGGAGCAATCCCAAGTGTCAGTCTGTAGAGAATTGATTAAATTCAATAGAATTCTCTGCACCTATTAAAAATATATGAGAACGATAACGCTACATTGATATGGAAAGTTCTCCAACATATATAGTTAAGTGAAAAATGCAAGGTTTAAAATTGTGTGTGTAATATACTAGCTTTTGTGTAGAAAGGCAAGGAATACATAATAATCTATATATAACTTTGCTCATATGTATACAAAGTATCTCTGCAAAACACATACAAAACAAACCACTGTGATTACCTGGGTTGGAGGAGTGATGACAACCTGATGACCGGGGCTGGACTTTTAATTTACTATCTTTGGATTTATTTATTTTTGAGGCATGTGCAGGTGTTGCCTATTCAAAAAGTTAAATAAGTAGACACCTGCTTGCACAAGGCAAAACTGTTTTGTCGGCATCAGGTGAAAAAAATAGCACATCAAGATTCATCCTTACTAGTGAATGACTCAATTCCATGTGCCCTGTGGATATTTTTAAAATACTAATAAAAATCCCCAATCTGCACATTTTCAGAAGGTGTATTTAGAAAGGCGGAGTTGCAGCCTATATTTTGAGGGTTAAGAAGCCCTGCTAGTGTTTCTTCAATCACAACACTAAGGTCGTTGCTTTGCCTGCCTCTACACAAGACTGGTTTTGCATGTTGAATTGAATTGAATTCAGAACCTGCTAGGGTCAGACCTTCCATGATAGGCTTCGTTTATTTCAAGAATTGAGTACAGTCCTTGAAATAAATGAAACCTATCATGGAAAATTGAGGTTGAAGGGTGAGTGTGGTTTTTCTTCCCCCTTAAATAGAACAGAACATAAATCACTACATTTTAAAGTAGATGCAGCTTCACCTTCAATGACCACCATATTTCATCTCTATTTAGAGAGGATTTTATAGCTCCACACATTCATAATAATAGCTGAAACAAAGTTTTTATTTTGCACAACATTCTGATAATCTCTCAACCCTCTAGAGAAAAAAATCAGTTAAAAAGGAGATTTTGATCCATGATGGGCAAGTTCATGAAGAAAAAAATTTATGGATCAAAGAAACTGTTTAGAACCACATGTAAACCTCCATATACAAAAATGGAATTCAATGTATTATTTCATTTGCCATAATCGGCACTGATAGGGTGACAGATCATCTATTTGTTATATCCAGCCTTGCCATAGCTCCTATGACAAAGCTGTGCTGTTGAAATAAAATTTCTAGCTGGGATAATGGAACTTCAAGCTGAATGAATGAATTAGTACATAAATGGATGAGTGCGTTTATAGTACTTGTGGGGAGGAGCAAAACTTAATCAATTTCAGCCAATTCTAAGACACATAATTGGGTGCAATTCATCTTTTCCTTGAATAAAATCCAGTTAACTTCAACAGTTGGAGACACTCATGATCGATTAATTCTCTTCTAAATGGTACCTTTTGAAAATAATTTGGATGGTGTGACCTAAGTGTCATAAGTTATAAATTTTTGAGTTTCAGAAGGTTCTTTCTCAATCCTCAGATGCTCTTGAGATATCAAGGCAAGTAGACTTTTCTAGACAAAAGTCATGGAAAAAAATAGTAGTACCTTGGCCCTGAGTGATGATTGCCAGAAGATTTTTATTTAGAGGTGAAAAGTAATTTCCCAAACTAAAAAAACATTGCGTTCTTAATTATTGAGACAGAAAATGCTTTGGGAAAGTTATCTGTGAGTATATATTCCAGTAGTTGATTCACTTTCTCTCAGAGCACCATGTTTGGCTTCAGAATAGACACAGAATAGCTTTTCCCCCCTGGTGAAACTAGAAGTTGTATAGTGTCTCAGCACTCTCATCTGAATGGTATTGGCTCCTATCGACTGGTTCACTGTTCTGAGTGATTACAGTTTAATCCTTTCTTTATTCTTCTCTTTAGCCTTGATGCACTTGATGCACACTATCCTAATCCCATTTAGAAATTGGTTCTGGAAGAAATCCAGATAGTTTTCATTCAGTCAATTAATTTCAGAACAATCAGAAGTTATCAGAAGAAGCATCAGAATATTAAAATACCAGAATACATTTAAAAAATAGAATCAATTGCTTTGTTACTTTATGGTTCTTTTAACTCATCAGGTACTATACCTCACAAGCCATGCCTGTCTAAAAACACAACTTCTAAAGGAAGGAGAGGAGCACCTCACTTTCTGGTTATGAGTAATGGCTTGACTTAGAAGGACTATAGCTAAAGCAAGGCTGTTGCCATCTTTGTTGTGTTTCCTTTCTGTGGAGAAAGAGAATGCTCTCACAGGGAGAACAGGGTCCCCAAAGAGGAACTTCATCAAATCTTAGGAATTATGTCACACATTCCTGATAATCTTGATTTTATGTACTCTGCTTGAAATTCTTTATAAGATCTCACTCAAAGCGATAAGACCTCTCTCCATTTGAGGACATGTCTTATGCAATAATCCCATCTGAACATGTTTCTATCAGGTTTCAAGCACAAGATTTCCCCCCAACAATCTTAGGATTTAGGCAGCATATAAAAGCTGCCCATGCTACGTGCCTTTTTCTTCTCCAGGTAGTCTTTGAGAATCCACATTTGGTTTTCTTAACAGTTGGACCCACGTTAGCCCAAATGACCTGAGTTAAAAGCACTGACAAGGATTTTTCAATGAATGACTTCCACAGACCATTTTTATCAGAATGGACATGGAGACACGTGTTAGAAATGCAGATTCCTATATAAATCCTGAAGGGAGCAGCAATGGATATCTGATAGGAGACCTCCAAAACTCCCTAGGCTTATATGATTGATCAAAGTTATTCTTTATCCTGAAAGGTTTAAACTCTCATAGAGAACATTTATCTCTTCATTCTCATTCCCGGGTGTTAAGCCAGCTGTGAGAAGCACTCGAGCAGGAGTTAGTGTCTTGTTCATACTTATATTCATCAACCATGGAGAAAGGAAGTTGATGATGCTTTCTCTATATCTTCCTGTAGACGTTTGATGCCTTTGCATGGCAAGTTTTATATGGTTTATCTTTGATAGGCTCATTTCCCCCATAGAAGAACTGGTGGTATATTTGGGCTTTTAAGTTCTTTTGAGCTTGATTTTTTCTCTGTCTCCCACGATGGTGAATCATTTCTGGGGATCAGAACACCTGGACTGAAAAAGGGAAAGGTGAGGCTATCATTATTCGACATACAACCTCTAAGGAAGGAGAGAATGGCTTCTTCAAAAGGTATTAACAAAAGTGGAAGTTTTCTTGCCCCACTTCTTCTGTCCCTATTTTTCTCTATCTCCCTTTCTTTTTTAACACATTGACTACCATGTGAGTTGTATTTAGCTCAAGCTAGTTTTGAGCCTGGGGCCACATGAAGTAAAACTTTGCAGTTGGTTCATGAAAATCTTACTTGATGTTCTTAGTGTTACAATTAATATTAACAATTTAATTCTAAAAAACATGGGTTGCATTGCATATAACTCATGCACAGAATACAATAAAAAAATAAGAAATTAGAAAGGATTATTTTGTGTTAATAAACACCATGGCCCCAGGGAAAAATTGTTTTTTTCTAGTGTGGCAATCGATGTGTTAAGAGAGTCTGAAGCAGGTGATTAGAGGTGTGTAAAATAAACACAAGGAAGAATTTTACTTTCACTCTGTGGGTCAGCATTATAGTTTATATTACTTAACCATGCTCTCTCTGTTTGCTAAAATTTTATAATGCATACTTTGGATCAGGTATAAAATTATAATTTTCTTCCCGAAGATACTTATGCCAGAGCCCATTAATATTCATAATTGGACTGTGAAAAGTAAGGAGTTGGAAAAAGTAGACTAGAATGAGGTATTCTCAAGCTCCATGGGAAACCAATGAGTTGCAAAGCACAATTTATAACTCACCTGAAACTTCCTGAGGGGAGTGTTTTCTTTCCACATACCCATTTTGTTTGCCTCACATTGATTTTAAAGGACAGCAAACACGCATTACATCGTTCTAGTACCTGGTTCAGTTTGATTGCCAGAGATCCCTAAAACCTCAGCAAGGTAAACAGGGAGATTTGTAAATCAAATCTCCAAAGGAGATAAGGGAGAATTATAAAATTGAAAAGTGATCATGAATTTCTCATTGCCTCAAAAAAAATCTAAAGAAAGATCTTACTAGAATGTGAATCAGGCTGTTAAGACTAGCAGATTCTGGGAAATGAATCTGGAGAGGGAGGTTTCTAAGGACTAAATTCTGGAAGAAATTGTAATTGAAATACAATAATGGTCCAGATGATTTATGAACTTAAGCTAATAAAAGACCCAGGAAAGATGCTGGGTTTCTGAATTGTTTAAGAATAGCTGTGAATGGTGGTTTCTGAGCCTCATTGATCTGTGTTATTAATGTGATAGCTTTTAACTTCCTCTGGACAAAGAGGACCATCGTAAAATAATTCTAAACTCTTTTCCTTGCCTTACATTGGTTCATTTATTCATTACTTAGCAATTTTTTTAGGCCAGTGCAGTTGCATAGAAGAATTAACATTCATATGTCTTTGTAGTATTACAAGATGGCACCATAGTGAATAAAAATAACTTATACTCTCAACATGGCTAGACAATAGGTGCTGGCTCTTAAGGAAGCAAAAAGATTAAGCCCGACAGATTTTCTATTTCCTGGAATTAAGGTGTGCTTTTACAGAAAATCCCACAAAGGTTGCAGGAAGAAATAATAATGTGGCAGAAAGAAATAATTTGAGAGTATAAAATACACTTGGGTTATGGACTTTGAAGAAAATATTAAACACTTCACTCTCCATCAATATCCTTCAGCACAGCCATTATTAGGCTTACTGGAAGAAAATTTACAAGATGGCTTAGCAGATGAACCTTTGCCTTTATCATCCAGTTCCCTTATTTCGATTCCTGTTAAAGGACCCACATGAAAACATTTCTGAAGTATTCTGTGGGAATAAATTCTCAAGTTTCAATAGTTTGCTTTTTAAAACATTTGCAGAAAGAAAAAATCAAACAATCCCATCAATAAATGGGCAAAGGACGTGAACAGAAACTTTTCAAAAGAAGACAGAATAATGGCCAGAAAACATATAAAAAAGTGCTCAATATCTCTAATGATTAGGGAAATGCAAATCAAAAGCACAATGAGATATCACCTAACTCCAGTTAGTATGGCCTTTATCAGAAAGTCCCAAAACAACAACTGCTGGAGTGGATGTGGAGAGATTAGAACACTCTTACACTGCTGGTGGGACTGCAAATTAATACAACCCCTGTGGAAAGTAATTTGGGCACACCTCAAAAAGCTAAAAATAGAAATACCATTTGATACAGCAATTCCACTACTAGGCATCTATCCAAAGGAAAAAAAGACATTCTATAATAAAGACATCTGTGCTCGAATATTTACGGCAGCACAATTCACGGTTGCAAAGATGTGGAAACAACCCAAGTGCCCATCAATACATGAGTGGATTAATAATATGTTGTATATGTATACCATGGAATACTACTCAACTACAAAAAACAATGGTAAACTAGCACCTCTTATGTTATCCTAGATAGAGTTTGAGCCCATCCTTTGAAGGGAGGTATCACAAGAATGGAAAAACAAGCACTACATGTGCTTGCCATCAAATTGGTACTAACGGATCAACACTAAGGTGCCCACGTGGTAGTAATATTCATTGGGTGCCGGTCAGGTGTGGTGGGGTGGTGGTGGGTAAACTCACAACTAATGGATGCAGAGCACATTGTATGGGGGAAGGACACGCTTGTAGCCCTGGCTTGGGCGAGGCAAAGACATTACATGTATCCAAAATCTTTGTACCCCCATAATATTCTGAAATTAAAAAAAATAAATAAAACTCCAATGTGTGGAAACTTCCTAAAAGAAAAAAAAATTGGAAAACTTACTATCTTGGTTCTCTCCCTCAATATTTCTGGGAAAACTGAAAAAACATTCTGTAATGTTTCTATTTTGTGTGTAGAGAAATTAAGATAAAAAAAAAAAACACAACCATAGTAAACCAGTGGCAGAAGTTCAATGAAAGCTAAAGCTTGGGATTCCCAAATCATTGCTTATTGTGCCATATACAGTCCTCCCTCAGTATCTGTGGGGGATTGGTTCCAGGACTGCCACGGATACCAAACTCTGAGGATGCTTAAGTCCTTTATATAAAAAGATCTAGTACTTGCATATAACCTACACACATCCTCCCATATACTTAAAATTATCTCTAATAATGCATAATACAATGCACGTTCTATGTAAATTGTTACTTTACTGTATTGGTTTTTTTAAAAAAATGTATTATTTTTTATTGCACTGTTATTTTTTATGGTGGTTTTTTCCTGAATATTTTGATCTGTGGTTGGTTGAATTCACAGATGAGGAACCTTTGACAAGGAGGGCTGGCTGTAGTTCATCCATTAGCTTTAAGTATATGCGAAACACATTATCAAAAATATTATTTTTAATATATAAATCATAAAATGTTCCCAGTAAAAAATATTTGAAGGCAGTATCTCTGGTGGGAAAGGCAGCCATAAGAATATGCCCATCACTTTAGCTTTAGCTTTTCCCTGGAGATTCTTTTCTCTTTTTCCTCACAATCACTATCAGACTCAGGCTTTCTGCTGTATTACTTGCCTAGTAGGGGAGAAGACCTACCATAGATAGAGTAAATCCCTTTCCACTTATCTCTTAACACAACTAAAATAAGCCGATGTTTTCAAAGAAAAATTATTACAACACAAAGGAGTGCAAGAGGAAAATGAACAAAGAAATTGTAAGATATGTCTCCTTCCTGCTGCATAATTCATCTAACGCGCAGGCCCTGTTCCATCCCACATCCTGTCTAAGGGACTCAGTACTGAGGATCCAGAAAGGATATCAAATCTTAGGGACAAAAGGATAGATGCCAATTCCGTGATCATCTGCTCCCAATTGAAAGTATCCACTGGTGTATTCTGTGGGTTAATAAAAAATAATGATTATTTTGCATTTCATTCTGATTTCTATCCAGATTTTTAAAAAATCGAATAACTCAGAGGATCTCTATTTTATTTATTTTAAAGTGATCAGGCCATAAAAATTCATGATTGCTGAAAGATAAGCTATACAGAACAAGTATGTTTTGTGCTGCAGGATGTGTATATTCATAAGCTGAAGCTAGTACTACCAAAAATTCTATTCTTTGGCCTGTCTGGGAAATGGGGTAGACTAAAATGTTGCCTATTATTTCTGAAAATAAATGCTTAATCCAGGAACAATAGAGAAGAATTATATAGAGGCAGTTTTAACTCATTATCAGGAAAAATTTTCTAATGACTAGAAATAGATCTGATCTTCATTTCATGGCCAGTTGTCTTTGATTTCTATCCACACTACCAAAATATTTTTCTGTCAAAAGATAAAACTTAGGGCTTCTTTCAATCTCTGTCCCAGGAGCTTCCCCTAATTCAGAAAGAAGAAGGAAATATAACTGAATGAATACTCAAAGAGTTGGACTAAAATTATGATTGGAAAATTCATAATTAGTTCAGCCTCTAGAGTTATAAAGCTTAGTGTTCAAACTTACCTGCTGTAAGATATGGAAAGATATTTATCTGAGGATCAGTTTTCTTGGCTGAAATATGGAGACTAATTTAGATGATGTGGACACAGCTTGGGCTTTCCAATAACATAAATGAGGTCCCTTTAACTGGAAATGTTTGCAGTGTGGGTGAATTTCCATCTTTTAGGGGGGCAACAGATAGGGTTGGTACAATTTTGACAAAGGGTTAAAGTACAATCCTATGAAATATACTGACATTCTCTTTGTTAATAATTTGTCACATGCCTATATGCTGAATTTTCAAAGAATTGGACTTCAATGACATGCATCGTAATCAACATCTGATAAAACAGAAGACATTTTAGACTCCTTCAATGGCCTGGGCTATTTATTGTTGTGAGCACAAATTAGAAAAGTCATAGTACAAATGTGTGGATGTATTGGTTAATTGAGGCTTCTGACTATAGAGAATGCCAGATAGCAGTTTCCTATAACTGAAGAAACGACCACACTATTTTTACCTTTATTTTAATTTAAGGTTAATAATAGATGACTCTTTATGGTTCCTGTTACTTAATATTATAATTGGCATCCATGTATGGATTTTATATTTTAAGTCACTTTCCAAAATCATTAATTGATTCATATTCTTTATAGCACTGCGTGAGTTAGGAGAGCTAAAAGGGGCCTTGATTGCCTTGCTCATAATCTCAGCAAGAAAGAACTACTACAGCCTGATCTAAATTTAGAACTTAATGGATTTCTTCATTCTTGTCTTCTAACTGTGGTTCTCTCTCTGGAATTAGGGAAATCATAGAACATCCCTATCATGGAGGTTGTGGTGATTTTACCTTCTTAGCTTGCACCTCATGAGGGTTGGGGATGAATTATACCAACAATAATTGTAATGACAGTAAATATTTATTTAGGCGTAGGGAAGGTAGGTAGTATATAGTCATAATAACAAAAAAGAACGCTAGATACCAGGCTCTGGGCTAAACATTTTGCACACATCATGTAAATTAGTCTCCATATTTCAGCTGAGAAAAATCCTCAGATAAATTTTTTCCACATCATACAGCAGGTAAGTGGTAAAGCTGGTGTTTGAACACTAGCCTCTATAACGTTAGAGGCTGAACTAATTTAGAATTTTCCAATCATGATTTTACTCCAATTCTTCTAGTATTCATTCAGTTATCTTTCCTTCTTTCTGAATTAGAAGCAGCTTCTGAGATTGAAATAAGCCCTAAGTTTTATCTTTTGACAGGAGAATATTTTGGTAGTGTGGATAGAAACCAAAGACAACTGGTCATGCAATGAAGATCAGAACTTGGGTGGCTGTGATGCAATAGGATAGGACGAATAAATTTGGGTCCACGGTGTGATGAGGAAGACTCTCTCCCCAAAGGCTATTGGAGTCTATTCTCTGAAGAAGCTTTTTCCTACCACTTGGTGGCAGTAGCTACCAATTAATTTGCAACAATTTCCAATTTTCAACTAAAGAACTGGTCTCTACCTCTAGCTGGAAGAGATTTTTTAAAAAGGAATTCTCCCTTCAATTAGTCAATCTTTTCATGTAATATATTTATTGCCACTGTTTTATCCCATGTATGTTTATTATTGTTGTTGTCTTGAACATTCCTCAGCAATGCCCTCCTACCTCTCCTAAGATAGAATACTTGGATTTCCCTTTATAATTAAAACCATACCTAATGACAATAGAAAATACTCTTCATTCAACCTTAAGCTTCAGAGATGTTTATTGTGTGGTTAACAAAAATAGGGTGATGACGGAGCTTGGAAAGAATGAAAGCTTATCAAAACAGAATTGGAAGGAAACTTACAATCACTGAGCATCAACTTATTACTGTAAGTTTTCAATAATCAAGGAACTTCAAGCATATTATCTCAATCCACACAACCAGTTCGTTTTACAGAACAATAAACAGGTTCTGAGATGGTTAAGTGAGTTTGTCCAAGATACACTTGGATAGTATATACATCTAATAAATGGCAGAAGCAGGATTCAAATCCAGAACTGTCTTGATTCAAAGAATGTACATTCCCCAGTCTTGTGCAGCCTCTCTGATAATGGTATTACCATGTCTAAGGGAAGACACAATTAAGAAAGACTTCTAATTTTCAAGCTCCAAAGGGAATATCAAAATTCTAAGAATGCTCAACTCTCTGAGTACAGACAAGTAGAAGAGATGAGTTTACAGTGATAAAGATACATTTTGTTTGGCTTTAAAGGCTGGTGGAAAGCTGAAATGGTCTACTAAAATGAGCTAAGACAGAATCTTTTGTAGGAGGTATAGATAATATTTATCTAAAATAATTATATGGAACTATCTGAAAGCAGAGGACTAAAAGAATTACTAAAATTTAGTTTTTAAAATCATGTTTTCTTAGAACCACAATATTATTATGCCACAATAAAACGCTAAAACTATTACTAATTTAACAAAATGGCAGAATATAAATTTATGCCCATTTTGTTCTTATACTGCAAAAATTATTATTAATCAATGTAAACAGTGATTATCTCTGAGTGGTGGAAGTATTGGTGATTTCAATGTCACTAGTGCACGTTTGTATTTTCTCAATTCTCTACAGTAAGCTTGTATAAAATAAAAGGATATTTAATATGATCTTCCCAGAAATTTTTACCAATGGCATCATTTAGGCCGTTGGTCTATGGCTTTCTCATTTAGAGGAGTTAATGCCTGTAACAAGATGAAAAATAAGCCAACAGAGGCAATACTTCTTAGAAGCAGAGGAGAACCAGCTTATAAAATGTGATATAGATAGTGCCAATCAAAATGTTTCCTTCACTAGCCTTAAAAGTTCCTACCATGTGCATGATTTATTTGAATTAAGGCACAGAATCCCCCAAAGGGTATCCATTTAAAATCCAACCTATAACTTGGGTGGGATTTGTACACATAAGATTAGTATTCAAATAGGGAAAACACCATCGTCTTGCTTTATGTGCATGTCAGAAACCCTTAGTAATAACCCAAAGCAGGGCTAAATGTCCTGGGGTATTCTATTTTCTTTCTTTTCTAAAATAAATTTTATTATGTATATTTAAGGTACACAACATGATGGTATGGGATACACAGAGATAGTAAAATGGCTGCTATAGTGAGTCAAATTAACATGTCCATCATCTATTTCAATGAAAAGGAAGGACCAGGTTTTTTTTGTGAGTTAGTCTTGTATACATTAACAGCTCCTCCAGATTTTTCTTTTCCATTTCCATTCTCTTTTCTTTTCCCTACTCACTATTCCCACTTAATAAACAACACTAACAAACAATTTTCCTACTTACTGAGGCTAAGCTCAGTCTACTGCAGTAGAAACTAGAGTGTCAGTGAGTCGTGCAATTATAACTTGACCAATATCACTATATTACTTGCATTGCTTGCTTGGCAAGAGTTTTCACATTTTAGGATCAATCTCTTCCATTAACAGAAGCAGTCTTATTCGTCTTTAAGTAATTGATTGTTAGAAAGTTCTTTCTTTCATTAAGGCTGGAGACTTTATCTCTATGGTATCTACACATTGTGCACATTTTAAGATAAGTGCACCATTAACCCTGGGTCTGCTGTAAGACATTCGTGTCCTGGTTTCTCAGCCATTTTCATGATCACTCTCTCCTGAATGTTTTGTTGTTGCCTTTCACTTTCTTTCTCTTTAAGAACAGTGTCAGAAACAACTCCCCATTCCTCTAAAAGAGGAGGGAAGTGGGGAGCTGTTTTTAAATGTTCTCATCACCCATACAAAAAGATAAGTATGCAAAGTAATGGATATGTGAAGTCACTTGATGCAATCATTTCACAATGTAAGCATATATCAAAACATCACATCGTATGCCATAAACATATATGATTATTATTTGTTAACTAAATATAAAATTGAAAAAAGAAAAGTGTCAGCAACGAATTGCGTGAAAAGCAAATCAATACATTGGCAGACCTATTTTAGTCGAGAAAGGATTTCTTTCTAGAAAATTGCCAGAGAGTTGATGTGTCTCATCATCACTGTGTCTGATCCATATGCTCCTTACAAATATTTGTATCTCAGAAGAATTTTTAACATGTATCAGCCTTAAACTCATGGAGAGTTGCTGTGGGGTTGTAGATACTTTTAAGCAGTGGCCCTCTTTGCCTATTCCAGGACATTTTCCACTCCCAAATAGGACAATAGAGATTAAAACATACGGGATCTACAATGTTTAGAAGTCTGTAAACAAGCACCGTCCATTATCCGATTCCTTTCCTTTATGAGCAGTTCTGTCCTTTACAGAACTCAATAAAAATAACATTATCCCATCATAAATAGAGTGAGTCTTGAACAATTTACACCAAAAATATAACTTCAGACTTTATGAAGGAACAACACATATTATATATTTTTTAAATATTTGTTTTAAAGGTTACAATTACCCAATACTCATTGCCTTGAACAATGCTTTGTTTCCAAAGGTGTCTGTGAAGAGTAACTGTAATACTTGGACCAAGTTAAGAGGAATGGTTAAAAATGTAATGTGATTCAAAGTTTTGATTTCTGGGGGAAATAATAGGGAGACTACCTGATGAGAGAAAAAAGATACCATGGTTATTTTTTTTTTAATTTTTTTAGTGCAGAACTAGGAAGAACCAGGTGGCTTGGTTTTTCTGCTAAACTATTAATATTTGAAGAGGAAACAGATATTGGAAGAGAAAATAATCCCTTTCTCTTGACAAGTTAGATAGCATGATGGTTGTGCACCGGCTGGCAGAATGAAATTACAGGTGGGAGAAAGGTATCTGCAATGGCTTTTCATGTTGAGCTGCTTGTTTCTGAGGCACTAGAGGAGCCATATTTATGCCCCAGGACACTTTTCATTCTGGGAAATAGTTAATTGACTGTTGCCGTCCACAAAGTTCTAGAATATTGAACCAGTGTTGCTTTTAGAACCACGGCGTAAATGAAATTTGCTAGATTATAGCATGATGATTAAGAGCAGAGACTCTGGAGTCAGGGATACATGGCTTTAAATTTGACTGTGCCACATGCTAGTGGGATTTATAGCAAATGCTTAAACTCTCTGTATCTAAACTTCCCCATCTGTAAAATGGATATATGACTACAAGTATGCTATACTTATCTTACAGTATCATTAAAAGGATTAATGAGATAATGCTTTTGACATTTTTGGTATAGTTCTAATATCCAATAAATCATAAATGGAGCTATTCATAATAATTATTAGAATTATATAACAATTTTGAGCATCTAATGGGTACAGACCAGTGTCCGAATTCCTGAAAGAATAAGTAATATGTTATAAATTTTCATTTTTCTCTCATTTACAGAGTCTTCCCTTGTGTCAAAACTGTGTATTGGTTTGCTTCAGAATGCTAATGCTCCCTCCTCAATGGAGAGATGGGCTTTCCTGTATCATCATCATATCTACTCAGGGATTTGAGCACCATTATTTTCTCTAATCTCTGGCCCTAATATGCTGCGCTGCAATTAGTAAGATTTCAAGGCTTATAAGGGGACTGCCTTCTAGAAAATAATTGTGAAGCATATTAATTTCTACCTGATGCAAGGGAAATCTTCTAAGTGTTATCAATAACATTTGCTTTTCAATGTGATGTTTCAAAGCAAAATCTTATGTCTAAAGTGAGTCCATGCTCCAAGACACTAGAGAATAATACGGGATGTTGGTCATCATAAAAGCTTTCGACTATTTTTAGCTTAGCCTACTATCATCTTGCAATTCAGTGTGTACATAGCCAGATGCATGACAGTCAATGAAAGACATCAGGCTCACATTGTTAGCTTCAGACTCACAAAACGAGTCTCAATCCTGTTTTCATTCATAATTTTCCTATGTCTATCACTCTTACTACTGTTCTCTCAAAACTTGGAGGCACTATTGATTTTTCTCCCCCTTCCTGTATCTTTTTAATTAAACTAATTACTCTGTGACATTAATTCTATACCCACAATGAACTTCTTATTTCATTCAGGGCCTCACCAGCATTATCTAGGAGCTTTTAATAGAGTCTCCCTGCCTTTTGTTTCTCCAATATCATTCTAACTTCATTCTAGGCATGATTTTGAGCATCTTATTCCTTTGTTGTTTGTTTTTTTTTTGGTTTTTTTTTTTCCTGGCTCTCCAAACTTCTTGGCCTGGCATCAGGGCCCAGATGGAGGGTTCCAATCCAGTTTGCCAACTGGTCTCCTGCTGATCTTCTATACCCAAAGCGGACTTAGATAATTCCATGAGATCTCAGTTTATTGTCTTTTCTCATTCTACTTCTCTTCTTAGAAAGTTTTATCCATATTCTTACCTATTCTTCAGGGTCTACCTTACATTCTCTGATTAGATATGAGCCAATCTTTTTTTCTGAATTTTCACAGTAACTTTTCATGGGCCTCATTACATTTTCACTTGTACCATAGTTTATTACCTGTATTACTAGATTCTAAATTGTTTAAAGAGGAGACTATTTTTTATTCATCTTTATAATTACCACCAGCACCCTACTCCCACCTGGAATGCTTAGCATGGTCCTTGGATTACAGCAGGCAATCATTAAAATGTTGGATGGAAGGGTAAGGTCTTTTGTTACAGTACTTAACAATCCATTGGTTCTCAATAATTATTTATTGAATAAACAAAGTAAGAAATATAGTTTTGATCCCTGTATTTC
This sequence comes from Propithecus coquereli, assembly GCF_000956105.1. NCBI lineage: Eukaryota > Metazoa > Chordata > Mammalia > Primates > Indriidae > Propithecus > Propithecus coquereli. The sequence goes on from NW_012152063.1 coordinate 4,669,908, forward strand.
ACTAAATAAATTGCTCTTTCAAAGATTATTAATGACACCTTGTTGACCATTCCCTTACTTTTTGAAATATCCTCCTTGCTGCTTGCAAGGCACTATCCCGATTGCCCTCCTACTTTTCTTCCTGTTACTCCTCAGTCTCTATTATTGGATTCTTTCATCTTTTTTCATCTTCCTTATCCTTTAAGCCAGTATTTCTTTTTTTTTTTTTTGAATTTTGAGTTCTCTTCTTCTCACTTTATGCTCTTTGTGGCTTTAGCTATTACTTCTCTCCAACAACTTTACACATCTTCATATCCAGCACCAACCTCTATCTGAACTCAGAAACAGAATCCCAACTGTCTTTTCTACAACAATGCTCTCCCCATATTCCAAACTAAACATTTTTTATCTTTTCTTTCATCTACTTCAATGGCATCAACTACCATGTGTGGCAGTAGAAAGCTGTTATTTTGCTGTTCAGAATTTATTTATCTATCTCCTGGCAAAAATACCTCATTTAAAAAATTTTTATTATTATTGTTTCAAAGACAAGGTCTTGCTATGTTGCCCAGGCTGGAGTGCAACAATGGTGACTCAATGCACAATCATGGCGCACTGCGGCCTCAAACGCTTGGCCTCAGGGGATTCTCCTGCCTCAAGTAAACCTCATTTTTGTGCTGAGGAAACCATCTATCCCTCACTTTGTCATGTGTGTCTCATCTCCCAGAGTCTGATGGACCACATTTAATGAATTAGCATCTTCTATCCTCTTGATCACAATGAGTGCTTCAGATATGACCACAGAAGTAAGGTCAATAAGAGGAAAAGAGCATAAATTCTAGAAATTTTGTTTCAGCAGTCAAGGAAGCAGACTCTTTCCTACTGGCCCTAGTTATGGTGATGATATGGCCCCAGACTTTCTAGGTACCACAATATGAAACCTAAGAACAAAGCCATCTAGAAGAATCAGGCACTGAGATGTCTCACAAAAATGGTTTACATTTGGAGTGTCCTAGTCACTGTCATCTTCCCTCTGAAAATATTTTCCTTCTCCAATATTTCTTGCTTCTGGAAAGAGCACAGTCATCTATTTTGTTCTCATCCTTGACATCCAGGAGTCCTTACTGACACCTGCTTCATACCGTCATGTACTTTATTCAGTGAATCACACAGTATTATTTTTTTTTGTCTCCAGAATATATCTGAAATATATTTGCTTCTCTTGACCTCCATTGCTCGAATTCTATTCCAAACCACTATCATCTCTCATCCATGTTATAGACAAAGCTTCCAAATCATTTTTTCTATCCTTGCATTCATCAAATCCACTCTTCTCTGAACTTGTTGCTTCCATGTTTAAAAGTCTTTCAATGTTATCCCACCCCCTTTAAGACAAAATATGGAATCTTTACATGGCCTATAAACTCTTTCCTGATCTGCTTTTTTCTCCAGCCTCAGACTTTACTGACTTCTCATTTAGCTTTTTGAAACTGAACAAATTCCTTCCCACCTCAAGTGCTTGGCATAGGCTGCTTCCTTTTGCATGAAATAGTCTTATTCTTCTTGAACTGGCTAACTTCTATTCATGATTCAACTTTCTGCCTAAATATCACTTCTTTCTGAAAGACCTTGTCAACTTTTTGGACTGAGTTCCCATTTTAAACTCTTTATAGCACCCTCACTTTTTCCTTTGTAGCATTATAATTAAATACTTATTTGTATAATTATTTGTTTGATATTTGTCTCCCTTCCCCAGATTATAAGTGTCTTAAAGGCATGGAAAATATTTCCTTGTTTTTTATTTCATCTCCTGTATGTAGCACAATGTCTGATGCATAATTGATATTTGGATATTTCATGACTAAATGAATCAAAGAGGCACATCTTATCTAAACTTCATTTATTTTCTTGCTCTTCTTTAAACCTGTTTCCATTTTAGTTTTTCTGGTCTCGGTACACTGTTTCATTCTCCCTAACCTGTGCAGAAAGTCAGCCTTAATTGCCAGTCTCTATCACCTGCATTTTTCCAAACCTGCTTTTCATTAAGTCTCGTTGCGTCTGGCTTCACAAACTTTCTCACACGTGCCCTTTCCATTTCCATTCCTACTGGTGTTCCCTTCATGCTGACTCGATTTTTATATTAAATATGTACATAATCCCCCTGACTCTGATCCTTCACACTACTGCCTGGGTGATTATTCTTAAAATAAACTGATTCCAGTCATTCCTGTCCTCAAAACCTTTAAAACATTTTTAGTGCCTGTCCATTTCTAAAGAAGTATATAATTCAAATCCCATAGTATGATACTCGCGTTCCTCACAGTTAGGCCAAGTCTACCTCTTCAAGCTTTCTTCTTTCTGTGCATCCTGTGCTCAGAAACCAACATGCTCTTTGTCATCCTCAAGGTCTCATGGGCCTACAGCCCACGAGCCTACAATGCCTTTCGCTCCTCATCTCTCCTTAAACTCTCCCTACCTCATTTTTTCAGGCTTGTCACCAAAGGCACATCTTTCATGAAGTTATCTGTCTTGCTATTCACCTTCCTTTGTACAACCACAGGATTTGTGTACACTTCATTCTGTATCGAATGTATTTATTTAGATTTAGTAGGAGGAAGTATAGCTTGGTGATTTAGAGTGACTGCTCTGGAGTCAGTTTGACTGGATTTGAATCATAGCTCTCCCATTTTCCAGCTTTGAGAAAGTTTCTTATATTATTCTCCCACAGTTTCTTCCTTAACTAGAAGCATAAGAGTGCATACCTCATAGAGTTGTTGTAAAATACGAAATAAAATAGTAGATAGAAATCACTTAGAAAAATTCAAGTGATCAGTATCTATTATTTTTTATAAGTATATTTCTGCTACCTACTATAAAGCTCTTAGATCTAGAGTCCATTGTATCCTCTGTCTTCAAATTCTTAGCAAATTGCTTCACTAAAAGTTAGACTAATAATTATTTGTCAAATTGATTCATTGGGAAGGTCACATCTATCTTGAAGCTTTGTGTTATCAAAAGTACCTTGATAATATCAGTTCTGTTAAAGGAACAAATATGTAGGAAGGCAAGTGAAAAATCATTAGAATTTCAAAAAGGGGAAATTATGTGATAAAATGTCAATAAATCATAATTGCAACTCAAGTAGAATAGAGACATTAATCTTATACAAATAAGCTGAAACCTTGCAATAAATCATGAGTAGTATTTGAAATGTGTTGTTATCAGAGTGCAGTTTTTGATGGAATTGTTTTCTGTAGTCGTGGGCTGGGAGCTTGTCAACCAACTAGATTTGGCCATGTACTACCGAGGAAAAGTTCTGCACTTCAGAACTCCTAGGCGGCCATTCCATCTTTCTTTGCCATTTATTTACATTAGGCAAGTCAATTGACTTTGCTGGGCTTCATATTTAAAAGGGGAGAGTTGGATTGGATGGAATTGTGAGTCCCTTTCTGCTCTGACATTCTCTGATCACTAATCTATGTGATCCTATTTTCTTCCCACTCATTTTTAACCAATATTTCACTAATATCTACCATGACGTAAATCATAGCTTTCTGACACTGAACATATCATTTATAATGAAGTGATATTTTCCATTCTTTTTATAAGAATAAGGAGACTAATGTTAATATCACATGATTATGGAATTAAAGGAACAATTCATGTGAAACTGCTTATGTCTGGCTATGGGACATGACAGGTGTCAATCAGTGTTTATTTTCTCCCATGTGGAAAATTATTTCTTGAACATCAATATTCAGTGTAAATATTAACATTATTTGTGAAACCTTCTTCAGTCTCTCCACAAAGTCTTAGTAAGGACCCAACAAAACATACTGTAGTAATGCCTATTTTAACCCTGATCATATTTTATGTTAATGACTGATTATATACCTGTCATTACAAAATATTTTGAACTCCTCCTAGTAAGGTATTCTTTTTTAAAAAAATATTTAAACCTTTAGCATGGGATCTGGCACTAACAAAAATTTCAATGAATATTTGTTGATGAATGGATAAATGAATGAGTTTCAGGTCAGTGGGAAAAGTAGGAAAAAAGCCTCCCCTCTTTCCAAACACCTTTGGTATTTGATAGTTGATACTTAAAATCCTTTTAATAAAAAGTCACACGGAGACTTTTACTTCACAATGAAAAGAAAAGATCGAAAACCTTGTGTCATGGGAGCAGATAACTTAGGTGTCCATTTTGTGAAATGCTATACTGTAACATTCAACTGTTTCTGGTGTCTCTACCAGTCAACTCAGTCAATTCTGCCTTTCTAGTTCCCAATAACTCAAATTGTCTCGAAGGCTTTCCTCATCTATAGTTAATATCTTAGCAAAACAAAGCATGAGGAGTTTCCTGACTGGCTAATCACTTCTTTTGATCAAGACGTATCCAGACAAGAGCTGTAAAATAGAAATCTAACGTAAGGAAGCCACAAATGCAAACCATATATATAACCACACTTGCTGGTAGTAACTTTCTAGTAGTAAAGACAAAAAAGTGAAATTAATTTTAACAATACAATTTAACCCAACACATAAAAAGTATTGTCATTTTCCATGCAATCAGCATAAAAAATATTAAATATTTTATATTCTTTTTTCCCATACTTAATCTTTGAAATTCAGTTTGTAGTTTGTATTTAAAGCCCATCTTACATCAGACTAGTCATATTTCAAAGGCTCAGTAGCCACATGTGGCTAGGGGCTACTGTATTTGACTGAAAATCTAGATGATGCTCAATTCTAATAATGACCACAAATCAAGGAAAAACAAATTTCCTTGCAAATATCCACCCCGGACATAACAATGCTTTCCTAAATTAGCTGGTTTCAGTTTTGCGAGAGCTCTAGAGTCAGTTTGCTCTCTACCTGCATAAGTTTCTGGATAACCTATTGTGTAATGTATCCAAAACTTGCATCTTTTAATGCAGCAGATACTTTCATCTTAATATTTTATAATCACCTCCCCCATGTCTCCCTCCGAGAGACAATTCTGAAAGTCTGAGGACCTAAGATGGGGCATCAGATGTACCTTGGCGAGAGATGAAGAAACACTGGCAAAATCATGAATCAAAGTTACACATTTTTCTTCAAAATAACTGTTCCTTTGAGAAAATCTTATACTTTAATTATAAATGATTGGCATACAAAGGTTGTGAATATTGCTTATATTTTATGATACTTTAATTTCTTAACTTCTTATTAGAAAGCTAAGCTCACCCTATCACTAGTAAGTATACTATATCCATGGTCAAAAATAAATTTATGAAAAAGACTACCTTTTATAATGTGGCACTAGCCAAAAGCATTTATTTATCTTCATAAAGTGTTTTGACATTTTTTAAAACAGTGTTGGATTAAGCCATTTTATACACACACACACACACACACACACACACACGCACACATGTATTTTTATATGTATAAAAATATACACATAGTTTTTCCTAAGCACTTCAGGCAAATAGTATAGTAAATCTGTTAATTTTGATTCCTATATGTTTTAAGTAAAAAGAAAACATTCAGAAAATGCTCATAGCTACAGGACTTTGACATTTCCAGTCCAACATTTTTTGAATGTTCATTGGTTGATAAATGAGCTTTTGAATTTGTTTTTAAAACCTTCTTAAAGGCAATTCGCTTACTTATCTAAATTGATCAATGGCTCTTGTGGGTTTAGAAAATATTAGCAAACTTCTAAAAATTAGTTTCCATTTCCCAGTTGGTCTGGAAAAGCATCAGGGAGAACATGCCAAAATTTCTGTAGGAAGCCATTTCTTGGAAACTTCCAAATGGGTGGAAACCCCTGAAATCTGTAAAAATACTTATTATATTTCCATTATAGTTTAGCAGTGCCAATAATTTAGGATCGTTCCGGTTCAGTTTGGAGCAGTAGCCATATAACTGCATTTTCCTTTTGATGGAGAGCTTCTTTTGAGGATACTTAATATTTTGAGACATCTGTAGAAATAATGTTAGAATCAAAATTAGGTGATTTGGACTCTTTCCTGGTTCTATAGCTAGCCAGCTGTACTAATTTTCTGGGCTTCAGTTTACTTATCTATAAAATGATGAATTTAGAATAAATTATTTCTAAGTCTCTATCCAGTTTATATTGTGTGACTGACTTATAATTCTCAACCAACAGGAAGAGAAAACATTTTAATGACTTTTCAGTGCACCTCAAATCATAACTCTATTTTTTACCCTCAGCTATTGACTACTTGAGTCAAGTAGACTAGATAAAAAAGAAGCCGCCCCAGACTCCTCTCACCATTGGCCATTAACTATGCCAAACTCGTTGTATCTTCACTCAAATTTGTCTTGCTCTCTCTTTTTTACAATAGACAAAGATAAAACCAACAAAAATATGTCTCTAAATCCAATCATCTTTCGCCTAGTCCAAGACTTTTTCTTTCTCGTATTTATATTCTCTCTACTCCATTATTCACACCAACATGCAAAAGTGCTCTAAAATCTCCCCTAAAAGTAAAAACTTTCCCTGGCTACAAATCCTTTTATATCTCTTGCTATATCTCTATACACACCCCATCTTCCTGCACCACTAAGCCTCTCACTTACTGTTTCCAAATTTCTATTTCCCGTTCTCTCTTCAGTACACTGTAGCCTGGCTTATATTCCCATTGCTTTACTTCCACTACGTTTGCTAAGGTAAACAGTGACCACCACATTTTGGTCTGCGTTATACAAGGAAGGTCTCTCTTTTGGGCTTCTCTGGCACCACACTCTTCCAGTCTTCAGCATAGTTCTCTGGGAAAACTTCTCAGTCTCTTTTTTTTAATCCCTAATCACTATCCAGCCTCTGAATATTACAGTAACTGAAGACTTTGTGTGAGTGGTTTCAACCAATCATGTGGCTTTAAGTACCTTGTATATTATTTACAGATCGTTCCCACGTGGAGATTTCCAGCACAGCCCTTTCTTCTGAACTCTAGACCCATCTATCTAAACATCCACAGCATCTCCCGATTTTGATATCTCGCTGGCACCTCTACCTTTACAGGTCACAAAGAGATTCTTGATCTCCTCCCACCCTACATCACAGACACACACACACACACACAGTTTTTCCCTTTTTTAATCATCTACTTCTCAAAAAAGTAAGTGGAAACTCTGCCCTATCAATTGCCGATTCTCCAAATCTGGGAGTCATTCTTAATACCATCCTCTACAATGGCATATAATCAAACACAATGTCTTCCTTTACCTGTGCCACCTCCTCTTTCATCCTAGTGACCATTGCATCACACATCCTAGTAGCTTCCTGACTACACTTGTGACTTCCTAACTTGTCTAACTCCGGTATGTTTTCTAAACAGCAGCCCAGAGTGAGCCATTTAAAATGCAAATATAATCTTGTCCCTTTTCTGCTTAAAAACTTTCAATGTCTTCTATTAAAATTAGGGGGAAATCAAAATATTGTCACATGTATATATACTTTTAAGTGATTTTTCCCCCATTTGCTTACCCACTTCACCCAGTGCTTCCTACTCCTCCTCCTCCTTACTTGCCATAATCCAATCACCCTGGTCTTCGTTCAGATCCTCAAACACATCAAACTTTTCCTATCTCAGGGTCTTTACCCATGCAGTTCCTCTGCTTGGAACAATGCTCTTTCCCCTCTATGGCTGAGTAATGCCTCATCTTCTTCAGAAAATACTGCTTCCTCCCAGATGTTTTTTCTGATTTCCCTAATGTTAATAAAATTCTTTTGTATTCTTTATAAGCCTACATATTTTCCTGTTTAAGATGGCACAACCTGTAATTTTAATTTGTCCATTATTTAGTCATTGTCAATATTCCTTTTTAAATTAGGCTTCAGAATGTCAGGGATATATTTTTTTTTCTTTTTTTGAGGCAGAGTCTTACTCTGTCACTTCCCGTTAGAGTGCAGTGGCGTCATCATAGCTCACCCGCAGCCTCCAACTCCTGGGCTGAAGCAATTCTCTTGCCTCAGCCTCCTGAGTAGCTGGGACTATAGGTGTGCACCACCACACCCGCCTAATTTTTTTCTATTTTTAGTAGAGACAGTGTCCCGCTCTTGTTCAGGCTGGTCTCCAACTCCTGACCTCAAGCCATCCTCCGGCCTCGGCCTTCCAGAGTGCTAGGATTACAGGCGTGAGCCACCACACCCAGCCGATCATGATTGTTTTATTCACTGCTAGATCCTTAAGACCTGACTCAGAATGTGGTGACGGTGGAATCAGTATTTGTTGACTAAATCTAAGCAAAAAGAACTGAGGAGACTGAGCAGCTGGCTCATGAGAATGAGGACAGGAGCCCACCCTCTTGTATTCCCACAAAGCTCTTCTTCCAAACCCCATTGCCATCCCTCTCCTTGTCTCATCCCAACTCAGCATGGACCGGGGAGCTCAGGCCCATTAAGTATTATTGCCATTGACCTCAACATGGACTTGGCTCCATCTTCAACAACCTAATCCCTGGGAGTCCCAGGCCCTGAACTGTGCTATCTCACTACCCAGTTCCCTGGGCTTTCTCTGCCTTTGTTAGATTTACACATCTCTTCAGTGGCCTTGGCTCTCAGCTTTCCCTATTCTCGATTCTTCTGCATTTTTAGCAGAGTGTTCATCTTTAAAAGAAGCCACTCTTCCACCTTTCTATTTTTCTTTCTTTCTTTTCTTAGTCCATGGAAAACCCTGTTAGTTATGCAGTGTTTTTTTTTCCCTTAAGCTCAAACTAATTTCTTATTTTCTATCCCAGAATGAAGCACTGAAATACAGAAAGGCATATAGATCCATATACCATGTTTCGTCCACTCCAGAAAATTTCACAATCATTTTAACTGGAAAAAGGTAAATATACATCTTTACCAACAGAAGCATGACCTCACACAAATATAATCAACTGCACAGAAAAAAATGAAATACGGAGATGATAAAATGCACAAGAGATATGTTGATGTGATATGCTGTCCTCTATTAGCACCAGGCCATCTTAGTGGCTTAGCAGAGCAGATGAGATAGAAGACAACCACAGAAAATACAGAAATTAAATCAAAAGCACTCATAGGAGAGATGAAAAGAATATCTTCACAGTGTTAAATGAGCATGTACATGAGGTAGTGAGATAAAACTTTTCAGAGACTATGAAGTAACTAAACAAAGATGAACATAATAATAAATTTCAGTAGAAATCACCAGACATAATAAGTAGCTAATAGGCATGCCAAACTCTTCTAAATAAATCAAGTCCAAAAAATTCTCAAACTTTCCACTGGCCTGGGACCCAAATCCTTCAGTGTACATAACAAATCATCCTTGATTTTCAGAATCCTATTTCTTCATATCTCTGCACCTCCCCCCCAGTGTTCATGTAATGAATTTTTCTTGTTTTTAATGCATTATTCATTATGTTCTGTTGCAGTTCTGTTTTGTAATAGTTTTTCTTTTTTAAAAAATAATGTCTTGACTATTTTGAGCATGCTAGGTAAATAAGGCTTTTTGATGTTAGAGCTGTTTCTGCTACAAAAGTGACAAGAAAAATTATGACTAAACTAGTGAATTTTGATAAGGGGGACTTTGAATTTGCCATATATTTAAATGTTGATTTAAATTATCTAAATCTTAGTTATAGTGATTCACATTATTCCTTAACATAAAAGAAAACCCAAATCATAGACAGCAGTGACAAAATCAGAAGAGTTTATCTTTGGAGTCCAGAATTTGTTATATTAGCCAAATATAATAAATAAGTACATTTTAAGATTAAATTTATATAAAAATTTAAGATTATGATTTCTTCTATAGGGAAGTAAAAAGTGATGTTATCGATAATATTATCAGTATCATTTTATTTATTAAGGTAGCTTAGACTTTCTATATACATTATACAGGACCTCTGTATGATATTCATAATTACAATTTAATAATTCAATAATTACAATTTAATAAGTGTATTTTATGTAACTTAAGGTAATTTCATATTATTGTGGGTTATCCCAATTTGCATGACTTTTGCTTACACTTTTATGTTTAAGATTCTTTCATGTCAAATATGAATAAAATGAACTTAGATACTATAATATACTAGGACAGCATTCAAATAAAATGCTCATAACCTGACACATGTGGAAACTATAACATAGTTTAAAATGTAGATGATAGATTTAGTGAGAGAGAAAGAAAAAAATTATTCCCTTAGGTGCATGGCACCTTTGAACCTGATATGTGACCTGTTCTCACAGAGTTGAAAATAGCCAGTGACCCTAGGAGATTAGAGAATGAAAGTTTTGCTCTTCCCAAGAACTGCCAACACAACAGATGAATGTTCATCCAACATGCATGGCAGTTATTGAAAGCCAGCCAGTTAGGGAAATACACTGCAGCTGCAGAGGGTCACAGCGTTATGACCCTCAAATTAGGGCTCTCGCAGACCAAGTGCAGCTTATATTACATATCAAAGGCAATTAGCAGCTTTTTCCTGATAATAGCTTATCTTCCTACCTGTCCTTGCATTCTACTCCTGTTATTGATTTCACTTTCTGATCTTAAAAATCACTAAATCCTAAATCTTTTAGGTTCTCATTCCATAAGGGAAGAAATTTGTCTGCTGAGATAAATGGTATAATTAAAGCAGTTGGAATTCTTAGGCAATGTGGTATACTACAAACGTACACTGCCATTGATGTTATTATTAATGTCATCATTATTATTTTAATTCCCCAGAATAATCCATATAGAAAAATAATTGGCAGGTGACAAGTAAAGAAAAAATGAAGAATTCCAACATCCCAGCCAATGATAATGAGAAAACCAAACACACATCTCTATTTGGTAGAACAAATGAGAATTATGCCTCATACCCCATTATCCCAACATTGACCTAAAATAATTATTCCTGTGTCTCTGGAACATGTACACTAAATGACAGCTATTAATAACTATTACAAATGCCCCAAATCAGTTATGATGTGTGCACATTTTCTAGGAGAGGGTATATGACCTAAATGTTAGCAAGTCTAAAGTCTAAGGTCAATTCCATCAATGGTCTTATAGTTATATTACCTTCAGAAATGTCTAAAAATAAAATATGCCTATATTACACAAATAGAAAGCACACATAGAATATGGATTTTCCTGGAAAATGGCAAAAGCATGCAGTCATTATTGTGAGTCAGACATGATTATTGAATAGCTAACATGTGTATTGAATACTTTTTTATAAATATTACATTTAATTTTTAGAACTCCATGTGATAAGAAGTGGTATTACTGTTTCTATTTTGAAGATGAAATAACTAATTTTTCCATAAGATAATGTAACTCACCTAAACAACTAGAAAATGTTAGAGATAGAATTTGAATACAGGTCTTAGTAGTTCCCACATTTATTTTCATTTCTTTGTGTTATGCTCATGCCTCCAATTAAATGTACAAGTTTCTATTTTATATACCAGCCAGCTGTGAGAGATGAATTGAACACAAGGAAATTATGGGTTTACAAATCCACCATCAACAGGAATGACACTTGAAAATGTAGTTAGTTTGTGATGATAAATTTACATTTCCTTAAATTTCAAGACTTCCCTCGAGTCTTTCTTTTGATTCAGGATAAACATCTTGGAACAAAGCTAGCATTCTGCCTTGAAATTAAGCACCATTGCCTGGGCCCAACTGTTTTGGCCTCATGATCATGGAACTCTACCCTGTAGAGCCCTCCAATCCTCGTCAGGGAATGAAGAGTGGACTAGTCTTGCCATTCTTGTAGGACTCTTTTAAAGCTGCTATCCTCTTATTTAGATGAGGCAGATCTTCACTGACCAGTGTTTACATGAACATATCTGCTCTAATAAGGCTCATCTTCTCAATCCTACTCAAACACTCCATTTCATTGCCCTTTCCCTCCTTCTCCATGACTTTGCATACGTGAATAGCCTTACTTGGCACATCTTCCCTCCTTTGCCCGCTGGAAACCTGCCCAACTCCAAGGCCCAGGTGAAGAGTCCCCCCAATGAGCAAGTCATCTCTGATCCCCTCAATGATACCTCTTATTAAACTCCATTTAAATTTCTTTTGTGCCTTCCTGACTTGCCATCATAATACTTAAGGATAATTTGAGATGCATAATTTAGTTGTATTTTTTAAGGCTAAATCTTAAGATTTAAGGGAATCAACAATTTTGATTCAATATCTTAGACCACATAATTCTGATAACATGGGATTGTGCTTGTTGATTGGTTGACAATGCTAGTCCCTTCTGGAAAAATAGATAAAAAGAATGATTGAGACCTGGGTCTTTTTGTCATCCATCCTGCCTGATTCATATATTCAGGGCTGGAGAGCAAATAATGAGATCAGGCTTCAATGAATGACTTTTTCATGAAAATTTCCAAAGTTCCACACAATGCAATAGAAGAAGTGCCAGCTTTGAAATAAGACTGTGTTGGCTTTAATACTGATTCAGCTGATCACATAACAATGGACCCTAGGTAGTTCCTTTCTCTACTTAAACTTTATGAAATATCACATTCTGCATAACATTGCTAAAATTAGAAATAATAATGCATATGGAAGCATTTGGATATTAGTTAACCATTAATAAATCGTGTCTAGTATAATTTCTATAGGTTAAATAGATCAAGGCACCCTATTTCTCAAGTTGACCTATTTAACTATTAATATTTTCTCTTTATCTTGACCATATAATTGTCCAATATTTAATAATAGATTGCAAACTAATGGAACTTAGAATTGCTTCTCAAGAATCTTAATACTGGTGCTGAAAAATCATGGGCACTGATTGAGATTATAGTGGTCTTTGTTGAAATCTAAATATTTAATTGATACATCTGTTAATAAAACAACATGTAATAAACATTGCTTCAAAAGCTACTTGGATAGTTCAAGCAAAACCATTATAATTTTCCAAGATATTAAGTGTTTTTTACCAGAGCTATTAATTTGACTTTTTGACAAACACTTATGTAGTTCTAGATATTTTTAAGGACTTTGTTTTATGCCATAAATAGTAGTCACCACATCCCCACTGTTTGATTTGCCTAATTTATATTTAATATAATGGTCTAATTGATCTAATTACCAAATATCTTTATGATAGAATTTTTACTGCCCTCCTCCAGTCCAAACAAACAAACAAATAACAAAGGGAGAGATGTTTTATAGTAACAATTGTTTCCTCATTTACGTTTAAATTAAACGTTTACATGACTCTTCTCATGTAGATATTTGGTATATTTTTACAGTTGCTAATGTATATACCTTAATTAAATCAAAAGCTGACTGGACACATACAGCATGTGAACAACAACAAAAAAAGAATGAGTCAAACTAGGGTTGGCTAAGGGCGTTGGAGAACAGTGAGAGCCAGGGCACCACTCGTGAACTCTAGGTCCCAGGCAGTCCAGGAGCAGCACAGGGCAGCAGAGTGAAGGCAGCAAATGGTGCTCACTGAGCACTTACTCCACACCAGGCTCAGCACTGACAATTTTCTAAGCATTGATTTCTGGGCTTCACAACAACTCTATGAAATAGGTACTAGTATTTTCTCCTTTTACAAATAAGGACACTGTGACTTAGTGAGAAAACATAACATTATCCACTACCACAGTTTGATTGAGATGTATGAATCCAATCTGATTGTCATTCAATTTGAATAAAGTATATATAGATTAGATCTGCAATCATGAGAAGGGCTGCAATGGCTTTGTACCTCACAGAGGAAAGTATTTAAATAGTTTCTTTTCTTTTTCTCTATGCTAGAAATATGCACAATGAGAATCTTTATATACTGCCATTTAATTATCTGGGCATTGTGAATTTGGCATGTTAAAACATTTGTCTGCAGAATGGGACACCAGGTGATTTTACTAGATTGCTAAAACAATTAAGTCAAATAGTTTGACCAACCCTGGATCTGGTTAGTTAAGCATAGAAATGCCATTTGACTGAATAGGAATATATAGATATATTTTATATGTATGTATGTGTGTGTGTGTGTGTACGTGTGTGTGTGTATAACTTTTTAAATGCAGCGGTGAAATGAAATTTGGTTCATTTCACAAGTGAAATGATCTTTCTGATCCAACATGATTTAAACATAAAACTGTGATGGGGCTTCCCACACCTTTGGTTGTGTGTGTATGTGTTCATGTGCACATATGAAAATCTATTGTAGTTTTTACAGAAGCCAAAGACAGGTATTTCAGGTTGAATGAATCTACCAATACAATTAAGTGTTGCATGAGAAATAAGTGAATATACAAAAAGTTAAATTGCTTGGCTATATTGGAAGTAGATATTGGATAATTTTGGCTAATAATTAAGCCAATCCAATGTGTCAACTCAGATATTTTAGGCAAAAATATCGAAAGTAAGAAGTTTGACTTTATTAAGATCATGTTTTTATCGAGCTGTCAACAAGTAGGTGATTAATGCAAATATTATCACTTATCCAAATGTGGGATAAGACTTCAAGAGTAGTTATATCTCTGAACAAAGGCCAAAAGCCCAAAGCAAATTTTGTCACAGTATCTACATAGAAATTCCAACACGTGCCACTTACATGTGGACAGAATCCAGACTAACAAAAATCTCATCAGATAATGGCAAATTTCACCATTTTTCTTCCATTGCCCTATTATCAATCAACACAAGAAATGGACATATATTTATATGTCTTTTTATATATGGTATGAGTTCTTGAATAATAACTATATTTCTTAGTAGCTTTGCTTGCCTAACTTATCCAATTGCCATTTATCTAATTGCCTGTTCCCCACAGATGACCAGTAGCATTTGAGAATGAGAGTGTGAATCATTTAAGAAAGAATCTTTACCGGGCTCTACAGAATCCATGAATGGGATTAATTATATCAAAAAATTTGAGCAAAATTGTATTATATGCCCCCCAAAAAAACCCAATTTTTCTACATGGAGAAACATCTATGAGATTGTAATAACATAATGGTGACTAGTTTTGATACAGAGATAGGGAAGAAGACCTCATTTTAATTTCTTTAAACATTTGAAAGAATATATTCATGAATTACTTGTATAATTAAAATTAATTTTAAGTGGGGCATACATGTATATTTGTCATTTTCTTCTGAAGATAGAGGCCATGTTTTCATATCATAGAAAAAGATATGAATCCCTTATGTTATGTATTTTGACTCTGGAGAAAAATGATGTATTATCTGGTCAGAGATATGCTAGCTTCAGATTGTGTACATTTGAAGTAACTGGGGGATTTCTTTCACTTTATTGTTTTGTTTGTTTTTAATTAATTATACTTGACAGATATAAATATTAAAATAATATTTTGGAGCAGGTATCATTTGTATGTGGTACCTCATTCGTGTTGCTATGCTATGGATCAGAATGTATAGAGGTGAATTTCAACAAAATCTTACAATTGGCTGAGTTGTTGCCATGGTGAATCAAGAGTCTACAGAAGAGGTATGTGCATTGATTATGCTATAAATTTCACTCAAGCAAAATATCAGATTTATTAAGCATAAAGTTATGATAACATATCAAGTATGTCCAGAAAAATAAGAAATAAAATCACTCAAACATTAAATTATTTAGATAAGAAAAAACTTAAATATTTTAAAAGACTACCTTGTGGTTTACATGTGGGAGAATGAGGCTTAGACTAGCTCTTTTAATAAATTAAATTTTATAGACTATTATCAGAGATAGATGGATAGAATTGTAGCATGGTATGTATCAAATACAACTCAGCATCAGACTTTGTTATGGATACCACTGTATGAATCTCTAGATGTCCAAATGCCAACCTAAAGCAACAGAATAAAATTCTCATCAATTTATGAATCTGCAAACTACTAAATACAGTCTATTCCCATTATACATGATGTACTAGTGGCTGAGAAAAGTGACTTTCACACAGCCTGTGGAAACACAGTCCTGTCTATGTAACTCCCTGTTCATAAATCTTACACATCAATTATAATTCACGTGACTATGTCTTTACCAAAGCATCTTACTCAATGGTTTATTCATTGTTATCTAACAGTTATTACTTCTGATTTTGTGCTTTCATTGTAGATTACTACATGAGCTTTAACAACCAATCAAGAGGAAACAAAAATGCTGTTAAGAATTGTATATCTTTCTTTATAGTTAAATATTTTTTTCTTTCTAATTGCCCACTGATCACAGGAAGCATCCCTGACTGATTACGAAATAGTGACTGGAAATAATCTGTGTAAGCATCCATCTCACACATTTTAAGCCCTTACCTTTATTTTGAGGCAACTCTTTTGTTTGGGGCCAAATAATCAAAATATAGTAGTTGCCTAAATCCTTAGTGCACTACTCCTAGATAAAAAGATTATGATTTCAAGGTCTCTCCATATAAAAGTAATCCCTTCATAGTGCAGCTTTTATTTCCATTGAATTTTAAATTTAATTCAGAAATCTTATAATAATGATATCAATACATTGAAAAAGCTTTATGGCACCGATCAAAACATAGCCTGATAATATAGACCATATGTATCCTGACAGGTTAATTATTGCAAATCTCATTTGATATTCATAAGTAATACAGATTTTTAATTAATAAATTACTAAAGAGATTAATAATTTTCTACCTGGCTTCCCTCTGCATCTCCCTGGAGTTTCTTTGGAAAGTAAGAATTGATATTATTATTACCAAAAATATAAGGAAATAAACCTATTGACTCAGACTGGCACACAGCTTCCTATGGTCTGGCCTCGATCACTCTTTCCCTTCTTATCTTCCTCTCACACACCTACACACCAGAAAATAGAAGAGCCTACTCTTCCTGGAACACACCCCATCCCGTCCCATTTCTTTGCCTTAATCCATGATGCCTGAAAGGCTCTCTTTTCTCACACCCTCCTCTGCCAGTCTGTGTATCCAGTATAAACTGCTCATATTTATTTAATGCTTACTACATGCCATCCATTTTGCTGAGGCCATTACAATCAGCCCTTCATCTCACTCAGTTCCATATCCTCAAATTCAACCAACCTCTACTTGAAAATATTAGAAAAAAATACAAACAAAAAACCAATACAATAATAAAGAAAAACAAATAAAAATACAGTAGAAAAACCCTTTACATAACGTTTACATTGTATTGGTATTATAAGTATTATAAGTAATCTAGAGATGATTTAAAGTATATAGAGGGGTGTGCCTAGGCTATATGCAAATATTTTGCCATTTTATATAAGGGACTTGAGCATCCATGGATTTTGGTGGGAGTCCTGGAACCAATCTCTTGTGGATTGAGAGGGCCAGTTGTATTTAATTTGTGCCTTATAACAACCCTATTTTACAGATGAAGACACTTTGGCTAGTTACCCAACTAGTAAGTGGTAGATCTGGGATTTGCAACCAGGTAGTCTGACTTCAGATCTTACACTCTGATACATTAATTAACACTGTGGAATATTAATTCTAAGTCCCAGTAAACTTCCAAGATCAACAGTAAAATAATACTTCTTTCATGGATAATTCGTTGACCACCTCAACCTTTCTCCCCTCTTTCTGTCCCTATATCTTTCTGAGGTCATGCTCTAACTTCTTACCACTGACAAAGTTAGTGATATACCCATCATATTTCCTCTATTAGGCAGTACCCTTTTGAGAACAGTGCTCTGCTTCATCTTTGTAGTCTCTGTAGTAAGTAGTAAAATGCCTTTCACATGCTAAGCCCTCTATAAAGATTGGTTATATAAATTCATCATTCAAGGAATTGAGATAGTTCGGACTTTACCACAAAGGACTTCCCCCAAATAATTTTTAAAACCAGAATTTTGCTTACTCTGAACAACCATAATACTAAATAGTCTGGGAAGGTAGAAAAAGTTACCTAATTATTTTTCTTACATGATACCAAGCCAAAGTAACTCTTTTTTTTATTCTTAAAGATAAACTGGATACTTTAATATTATTTAGAGACAACCTAATCTCATTCATTCAATTTGTTGAATTTCAGGGGGGGTTTGACTTGAGTGTAGTTGAGCCTTCTCCCTGTTAAGCCATCAAAAGATCACCTTTTCTCCTCCATGTTCTAAATACTGATATTATAATTCATTTTGACAGTTATCCAATAGAAGTTTTAAAGTCTTATTTCTGTTTATATAACAACAAGAATAATAACTCCAACTCTCAAAATAATTACTATGGCACACAAGATGAAGAATTGTCAGATCTAAAATGTGTCTTTTATCTTTTCAAACTCAAATATAATAAACACACTGGCAAAAATTATATAATAAAGGACAAGGTAATTATTTGGAGGTGGATTGTAACTTATTGAATTCAGAACAAGGATTCTTGGATGAATTCAATGTTAGAATTGAATACTATTTTTCTTTTCTTTTAAGTTCTGCAATTTAAAAACATTTATCTCACTTAGAAAAATTAACATATAAAAACTAATTATCCAAAGTATAATTTCACCAGTCTTAAGAATGTTAGAGCATTTCTCAAAAATGAATTACTTTGGGATGATTTTTCTTGAACTCCTAAATTATCATTTTCTTTTAGTAACTTAAAGCTTAAGTAATTAAACCATGATCGTTAAATATATTATGAATTATCAGTGACAGAGTAACCTCATATTAAATTATCTTGAAACATAGGATCATGTTAGAGACTCAGAAATGCATGGCAGCTATATAATTTAAAGGAGAGAGAAAAGCTGTTTTTCACAATTGGGTCCACACTAGCAATAGTGCTGAATTATTTTGTTGATCCTTGGTGGAAGGAATGGGTCTCTAAGGCTTACCTAGAAATTTACCCTAAGTAAATAAACAAGAAGCTTGTTGAGTATGCCATCTGACATAGAGAAAACTATGGCAGTTTCTCTGAGAAGTTAGGTACTGTTTAAGCTGAATTATTCTTCAATTAGAACGTTGTTGTATATCTTACCGTTTGTTGTTTGTCTCTAACTTATTGTCTAGAATTTACAAAAGAGTTTTCAGAGGTGAAGTATCAGACAGCTAGCAAGGGAAAATTAAATACAATGTTTTCAGGAATGAAATGCACCCAAATCCTTCCTTTCACACTCACACCACTTTTCTCTTTTTGTCGTATTGGTGTTGCCTTTGGTGTACCTTGGGCACTGTTGCCCAGAGACAAATGCATAACTGGTCCTGCTTGTTCCCTGGTACAGAAAAATGATATAACACTCTCATTTTGATTTTCCTTGTAAAAGGAAACAAAGACTAAGTGAATCTGCCCTTGACAGGTGTGACCTCTCCGCCCCCGCCCCCACCCCACGTCAATCAGCATCACTGAGTAGCCCTTTGCAGAATCAGCCAGTGGAAACTGAACCTCCACTCCTCCAACTTTAAACAAAGCCATTTCATTTGATCTTAAGCCCAGGTAAGAAAAAAAAAAAAAAAAAACACTAATAAATAAAAGGACAACATAAAGAAACATAGCTTGCCAACAAGAACCTACATGCAAGCCAGAGGACATTTATGATTTTGTTTCCCAGGGAGAGAGCGACTAAAGCACGCACACTGACCATCACCGTAAAGAGGTAAAGAGAGTGAAATGGCTCAACGTACACACACCCCGCTCCATACCGGGGACGAGTCTCCAAGCTGCGGCTTGTGCTCTCGGAGGGCCAGGCTGAAGCTGACCGCCCCCACGGCCACGCTGGACACCCCCAGCCCTATCTCCAGCACAGAGAGCACCAAGAGGCTCCCAATAATCTGGCCGCTGGTGCACATCCTTCCTCGGTCATCATTCCTTCCAGATCAGAGAGGGAAACCAACCATCCACCTTTTTTTCTTCCTATCCTTCTTACCCCTTCCACCCCCTACCAAATCCCAAAACTTTTCTTTCTTCACCAGCAAGGCATTATCCACAGGACCAGATTTCCAGAAACGGAGACCCTCTTCTCTGACCAGGCCAGGGACGAAAGAGCTGCTCCACCCCCTGGCACGTTCAGACAGGGACCGTAGAAGGGTCTTCTTGGGGTTGGTGGTGAGAGTCCAGGAGAAGAGAGCACACCAGTGGCAGGGCTTTTAAGAAGGAACCAGAAACCCCGAGGAGCCCAGGGAGCCCCGAGCCGGCTCGCGAGGCGCTGTCCAGAGTTCCGCCGCGTCCCAAACCTCCGCAAGGAAACGCCGCTCCCTCCTACCCTCCCAGACCTTTCCAGGATCCTCTCTCTTTCCTTGCGAAGGAGATGAGCTTCGCTCCCTGGAGCTCCGAGGGGACACTGCTCGGAGCTTCTCTGTCCCTCGCCCTCCCGTCTCCTCGCCTTTGTTTTCGCGGTAATGCAAAGTGCTCCTGCAGGTCTGTCGGTCCCCAGGCGAGCGGGCGGATGGTATTCAGCGCCACGCTCCTCGCAGTTGCTGTGTCGCCAGAAAAAGCGACCTTGTCTGATGGCCTCTTTCCGTCTGGGTTTCTTCTCCCTCGTCGTCGTCCTCTTCCTCCCCCTCTCTCTTGATCTGATTCTCTCTCATTGCTATGACCTCATAGGGATTTAGGAGGTTGACGGAGGAGGCAAAAGCCTGATGTATTTGTGCATGTAAGACCAACACTCGTGGCTGGCCTTTGATCCGCCCCGCCCCCGGACCCGACCCTAACCACAGGAATCCAAGCGATCCCTACCTCTGCATCTCCCCCATTCGCTCCCTTCTGGGCTTCTATCCAGCCGAGAGGGGAGGCGATGCCTACGTCAACGCGGGGCTCATTCTGTGCAAAACTTTCTTCCTAGTCGCTGTGTACTGGGGTGAGGGGAGCAGTGAGCAAAGAAAGGCAGAGCGCAGAGAAAAGGCAGACTCCTAATTTCACTAGGACTCCCAGGGACCCTCACCAAGGACTCCTGTCTAGAATCGCTAGCTCCAAGCTTACGCACAAGGAGCGTCCACTGCTGCTACCACGACCTGCCACCTCTGCGTCTGAGGGGGAGGAAGCTTTAGGCTGGGGCCGCACTTCTGCGGTGATGATGTTTCTCCCCAGCCCGCAGACTCTTGCTTTCCTAGAAGCTTTGCCAAATGTTCTGGGATGGATAGACCCAGCTCAGCTGGAACCGTGTATTCTCAGGCAAAGTCAAATGATGTGTATGCATAGGAAAAGGCATTATTTAAAAGAAATAAATCTGGCTCAATGCACAACTGTTTTTGATAGTCTTCTCTCATCAGAATTATTAGGGCAGCAGCCATGCCAACTTGGCTTGGGTATTTTGGTGTTGTCCTCTTTGATTTATATGAGACCCTAGATGGCTAGAAATCGCTGCGTTTGGACCCCATTTTCATTTCCCTGATTTTTGCTTTATGAAAAATCTCAAGACATTCTACCAAGGAGATCTAGGAAGTGGGAAGATAAGGAGAGGTTTTGGGGTGTGGGTCATCTCTCTCAAAAACTGGGTTCTCCAGATGGAGATGGACTGAAGGAAAACAGAAGGGAGGATGAGGTTAGGGAACATTAACACCAGACTAGGGTATCTTGAACTCTAAACACATGCAGATCAGCGCCATGCAGGTGCCTCTGGGATTAGAGGCTTCTTTTTAAAGCCCCCATGATGAGAACATAAAAGGTGAGCAAGCTGTAGCATAAGTTTTGTAGCTGAAGTGGCAGTTTCAGTTTTCTTAAATTTGATCTGGGGCTGGTTTGATAGTTTAAATTCAATTCTACATTATAATTTATTTTCTTTGACGTATCGGTATTTTGCAATTAAAAAAATTTAAGTCCTCTGCCTTTAAAAACAAACAAACAAACAAAAAGCAAGAAAGAAGAGTTACAATTTATTAGGCCTTAAAGAGTCTTCAGTTATTGTGATATTTGGAGAACGACTTAAACATTTATATTGAATGGTAATTAATGGATTTGCTTTATACTTCTCGAAATCTGGCCCATCAAATAGCCAGTTACTAGAATTCTTCAAATGGTTATGGCTTTAATGAAGCATGGTTAATTTTATTTAAATGTCATAGAAGTCATCTAAATGATCCAATTTATGTGCAGAAATAATGAAGCATCTATGTTGCCTAAACTTTGGTTGTCTTTAGTCACTGCTTTTCGTTTTAATTATTTTTCCCCTTTAGAAAGAGAACAAATATAGTAATTATTAAAATAAATTGATTAATGCAGAAATATAGGAAAGAGAGAACTTATAAGAAGGAAAATTAATTTTTGTAGAGAACATAAGGATGGAGTTAACAATAGATGAATTTCAGAGTAAAAGAACTGAACAAATCATGTATTATCGTTGAATTTTCATCTCTAATTATAATAGATAGAAATGAGTTTACTTAAATACCTCAGAGTCTAATCATATGGCTGAATATAGCCAATCTTGGTTAAGTCTGGATCATTGGTGCAAAATCCAAAACTTTTGAAAATTAAATTGTACATAGGAGAAATCAAACCCATCTTCATTTATAAGTAAATACCAATGACTCATAATAAAACAAAAATATTTTTAGAAATAAAATTAAAAACAATCATTTTCCATGGAAGAAATTACTGTTTTGTGTTTTAAAACATGAGTATCCATGTTAGAATTTTCAAAAGAATTTTACCTTACCTTTACTGGGACACAAAATATATTTTGCTTGCCTTTTAAAGTGGTGTAAAGATCCTCCCAAACTAAATGCAAATATATCTAAAATTTCCTCATAGTTGTGGAAATTAAGAACAAAAATGGGTTCAAACTAGCAAAATTATTTATGATTGTTATTATTAAAATTATCCTCCAAAATTATTTTTTAGAGAAAGAATTATAGGATAAAACCATAAATCAATAGAAAATTACATAAAGTACATTGCTATCCAAATACCACTGGCTCCACGATTTGAAGATTTAATTTTGTTTTTATGCCATAGTACACCAAAATAGCTATTCATGAGATCCATTGATAGACGGATGATTCAATATTTCTACAACTTCAACAAGAGCAATTGTACAAAAAAATCTCAAGTTTGCCACCTGCTGGTTTGTACATGATACAAATGAATGCGTGGGTAGCTTCAAAATCATTCTTACTAAACTCCTCAACTAATAAAACATCTTCATAATTCATCTGTTTAGGGACCTAAGTACTATCAATAAGTATTCAAGGGTTCTGAGGTCCTTATGCACGCATTTATCCAAATTTTAATATCTGAATAGAGAAATAAATGAATTTTAATATCTGGATAAAGGAAAATCCAGAAATTGGTAGACAAATACCTCCTGTCTTAATATGATAAAGTAAGTTGACAAAATGATCAATGCAGTCACTAATATAGCATTAGTTATTGAAAAGACTAAAAATTTTAAATGATTAATTTTGAGATCTGATTTAAAGTGTCTAAGCTATTATAAACCAAATTTATATGGTGACCCTAGGTACTGGAATGAATATTCAATGTAATACAAAAAAATTAAGAAAAAGAAAAACCACAAAATGATGTCAATCATTTAGCAGTTTGTAATACTGAAAATCCATTTAATATTTTAATACTCTTGTCAGTGTGGTTAAAAGGGATTATAATTAAAAATTTACCTAGGGTTTGATGAAGTAGTTTTTGTAAAAGGATAAGAAGTGGCAACATTTTGAGGGTTTTTTTTCTTAACAGCCAAGGAGCAGAAATAATAAAACCTGAATTTATCTTCTGCCTTTTCTTCACTTTTAGTGGTAATACAGCTCAGAAGTCAGTATCCAAAAGTAACTTCAGTATTTGTGAAAATTAATTAGAGAAAGTTTAATAGTTAATACTACATGTAAGTAGCACAATTTCCATTTATATTTTCTGATTACTACTAACCTTTAAATATGTAAAAAACATGTGTATAGTTTATAGTGATTTCTAATTTTTAATAAAGAGTGTGGGTACTTTCACTCCTGGCATTATGAAGAAAGTCAGACTAGATTTACTCTCCAATTATTTACAAAATATAAAAATAGTTTTCAATTGACTTCCATTTTGTATTGCTGCCATAGATTTTAGTTGTAAATACGTTATAAGTGCCAAAATATATTA
>NW_012152063.1:4704118-4704428 GCF_000956105.1 Propithecus coquereli
CTAGAATGGGTAAAGCCTGGTGAGTTAGGGGGAGAGTAGTTGAGAATAAGATTAAAGAAGTAGCCAAGGACTAGATTATTTAAGGCCATTTGATCATTGTAATGTTTTATATTTAATTCCAAGTGGATAGATTAGAGGGTTTTGAGAAGAGGAGTAACATAAATTGTGTGTGTGTGTGTGTGTTTTTTTTTTATCATTCCATCCATACTCCCTTTATCGTTGTAATGTTTTATATTTAATTCCAAGTGGATAGATTAGAGGGTTTTGAGAAGAGGAGTAACATAAATTGTGTGTGTGTGTGTGTGTGTGT
>NW_012152063.1:4704478-4706699 GCF_000956105.1 Propithecus coquereli
TTATTATTATTTCTCTCAGCAGCCAATTATTTTTTAAAAGACTACAACCGGCAAAAATATTATTTGCAGTCACCCATAATATGTACCTTTACGATGCTCAGTGTTCCTTTGTGTAGGTTCAAGTTTCTTTGTGATATATTTTAATTCTGTGTGAAGAATATTTCCATTAACATCTTTCATGGTGAAGATTTTATGTCAGTAAATTCTATCAGTTTTTGATGGTCTAAAAGGGTCTATTTTCCCTTTATCTTTTTTAATTTATTTTTTGTTTGTCTTTAATTTTCAGTACTGTAAAATGTCATTCGCTTGTCCTCTACCTTGAATAATTTAGATGAGAAGTCTAAAATTCTTACTTTTGTTCCTATCTACATAATTCGTTCTTCCTCTTTTGGCTACTTTTAAGTTTTAATCCATGTCACTGGTTTCCAACAATTTAATTATGATATGCCTTGGGGAGTTTATACAACCTGCAATTCTTTGTGTTTATTCTACTTGCTATTTATGATCACTTTAAACATAAATGATAACATATTTAATAATCATGTTATATATTTATTAACTCAACAACAATTTACATAATTATTTCAAAGAGAAAGACATTGATGAAAACAAGCGATTAGATTACATTAACAAAAATGGAAAGGAGATTAACATAGAATGGTAGAGTTGAAAGAGCTAGGGAAATCTTGTTAGATTTCATCCTCTGTAGTATTTAAATCCTTTCTACCAGATTCCTGACCTCTTTCACTCTTCCAGTGACCAGAAATACACTACATTAAAAAAATATAAATATTAAATCAACATCTATATTTTTGTGAATTCCATCCTTTGCTCTCTGTTCTATTTTCTGATACAACAGAGAACAAGTAAAAACTGTTTATTGTGATAGTCATTGAAACATTTAAAGATTTTTATGCCTTTTATTGAGTCCAACATTTATAGGAGAAATTTCCAAATCCCCTCAAGAGATTGTATAAAATGGTCCAAATTAATGAGCTAAAGTAAAAACACTTGTAGCTGTATAAAGTACAACAGGTGTGTTCTCAAAAGGACCAAGCAATGGAGGATAATTATTTCTGTATTCTACATTTCTATAAATTTCCCCTATAGTGATTGTGGTCATTTTTGGCCACACTCTGAACCACTGATTTATACTGAGTTTTCAATCAATAAAAACCCCAGAGTATTTTTTTCTGTGGATTTTCCTGTTTCCTAAATCTTGTACTTGTACAGTTAATTTTCTTTTAACCTAAGGGCAGGTCAATCCATTTATCATTATCTAATTTCTTCTTGTTAGCTTTGGCCCTTTGTCCTTTCCTGCTGAGATCTTTTTGAATCCTCTTTCTGTCATCCCCAGTATTAGTTATTCCTTCCAGAATTACGTCATATGCCCCCAAGCCGTGGGCCTATTCTGGCCTCATTCTTCTTATTCTGAACATTTCTAAAAATGTCATTTTTGTAGTTTTTGCCATTTTTAACAAGCCTCTGCTCATTTACGCCTCTTGCTCTTCTGTCTCTGTATTTCCAGATTCCTGCCACTCCAGAGTTTGTCATTGTCTATAGTGTCCCCCACTTTTCAGCTTTTCATATTGCCCTCAAAATGTATGCTTATCTTAGTCCTTCCTGGGTGGGCACAAGCTTTAATAGTTTTTATCATTTCATTTTCCCTAAAACAAAGAATTGGTAGTTATAATCAGAATTTTGGTTTCAAGGGACCTCCTCCTGTCCAATTAGTTATCTTAAAACTAAAGTATCTGGATAGGGATTCATCGCACATATTCCAGACTTAGATGCATGTCTCACTACGTAACATCAATGCACTTCTCTATTGTTCAGAATTTTAAGATAATACTAACTTATAAACTCACTGAACAAATGCCGAATAGACATTTATTGAACAAATATGTAAAAAGGGGAAAACGAATTGATGAAAAACTAAGAGATTTAATGTTATTTTTTGCAAGACTTTATCCATTTCGACTTTATCAGCTCCTTATATTTAATTACAAAACTTCAAATAAGCATGATGATTCCTCTCCTTGCTTCCTTCACTGGTTCAGTTAAAGACAAAATGGAAAAGGCAAATTATAACCTAAAACAATATAAAACTTTTACGATAGACTTTTATTTTTTACATAGAAGCAGCTATTTCAAACCAAAAAGAAAATAACCTGATGGAAAAGCTCAAAATGTAATGAAGAGGCAATTTTCATGCCCTCAA
>NW_012152063.1:4711329-4712380 GCF_000956105.1 Propithecus coquereli
ACTGTGTTTTTGATTTGATTTTCAGCTTGACTGTTATTGGCATATATGAACGCCTCTGATTTGTGTGTATTGATTTTGTATTCTGAGACTTTACTGAATTCACTTATCAACTCCAGGAGTCTCTTGGTTGAACCCTTGGTGTTTTCTAGATATAATATCATCGGCAAAGAATGAGGATTTGATCTCTTCTGCCCCCATTTGGATGTCCTTAATTCCCCTCTCTTGTCTAATTGTTCTAGCAAAGACTTCCAGTACTATGTTGAATAGAGGTGGAGATAGTGAGCAACCTTGTCTGGTTCCGGTTCTAAGTGGGAATGGTTTCAATTTTTCCCCATTCAATGTAATATTGGCTGTGGGTTTATCACATATAGCCTTAATAATTTTAAGTATGTCCCGTCTATGCCTATTTTGTTAAGAGTTTTTATCAAAAAGATGTGCTGGACTTTGTCAAATGCTTTTTCTGCATCTATTGAGAGAATCACATGTTTTTGTTCTTGCTTTTAGTTATGAGGTGTATTGCATTTATAAATTTGCATATGTTGAACCAGCCTTGCATTTCTGGGATAAAGCCAACCTGGTCATGGTGAATTATTTTTTTGATATGTTATTGGATTTGATTTGCTAAAATTTTGTTGAGGATTTTTGCATCTATATTCATGAGGGATATTGGTCTGTAGTTTTCTTTTTTTGTTATGTCCTTTCCTGGCTTTGGATTCAAGGCGATATTGGCTTTGTAGAATGAGTTGGGGAGGATACCATCTTTCTCAATATTGTTGAATCATTACTGTAGTAGAGGTATTAGTTCTTCTTTGTATGTTTGGTAAAACTCGGAAGTGAACCCATCTAGTCTGGGGCTTTCCTTTTGTGGAAGGTTTTTAATTGGTGCTCCAATTTCTGTGCTTGATATTGGTCTATTCAGGAATTCTATTTCTCCCTGAGTTCACTCAGGAGAGTTGTATGTTTCCAGAAATTTGTCCATTTCCTCCACATTATGTAGTTTTGGGCATATAGGTTTTTATAGTATTCAAAGATAATGTTTTGTATTTCATGG
>NW_012152063.1:4715094-4715876 GCF_000956105.1 Propithecus coquereli
GTTATCAGCACTTTATCAGATGTGTAGAAAGCAAATATTTTCTCTCATTCTGTAGGTTGTCTATTCGCTCTGATGATAGTTTCCTTGGCTGTGCAAAAGCTTTTTAATTCGATCAGGTCCCATTTATTTATTTTTGTTGCTGCTGTGATTGCTTTGGGGGTCTTCTTCATGAATTCTTTGCCTAGGTGAATGTCTGAAAGAGTCTTCCCTACATTTTATTCTAGGATTCTTAAGGTTTCATGCCTTAGGTTTAAGTCTGTTATCCATCATGAATTGATTTTTGTAAGAGGTGAGAGGTGGGGATCCAGTTTCAATCTTCTGCATATAGTTATCCAATTTTCCCAGAACCATTTATTGAAAAGAGATTCTTTTCCCCAGTGTACATTTTCATCTCCTCTGTCAAAGATTAGATGACAATATGCAGATGGTTTCATCTCTGGATAATCAGTCCTGTTCCAAAGGTCTATATCTCTGTCCTTGTGCTTGTACCATGCTGTTTTATTTAGTTACCATAGCCTTGTAGTACAGCTTGAAGTCTGGTAGACTGATATCTCCCAGTTTGTTCTTTTTGCTTAAGATTGCTTTGTCTATATGAGGTCTTTTCTGGTTCCATACAAAGCATAGAATTATTTTTTTATAGATCTGTAAAGAATGATAGTGGTACTTTGATAGGGATTGCATTAATTCTGTAGATCACTTTGGATAGTATGGACATTTTAACAATATTCATTCTGCAAATCCATGAGCAAGGTAGATTTTTCCATCTGTTTATACCTTCTACA
>NW_012152063.1:4717446-4722718 GCF_000956105.1 Propithecus coquereli
TTTAAAAACTTACTGCATCTATTTATATGATTATTTGATTTTTCTTTTTTTCTGTTAATATTTTGATTTAATATTTTGATCTTTTAATGTTAAACACACCCTTGCATAATTCAAAAAAAACTCCTCTGACGTATTTTCCTTTTTATATATTGTGGGATTAGATTTGTTAGTATTCTGTATTTTTTAATATGTTGCTAGATTTGATATGTTAAGAATTTTTGCGTCTATATTCATGAGAGAAATTGGTCTATAATATTCCTTTATTGTAATGACTTTTCAGGTTTTGAAAATCAAGGTTATATTAGATTCACATAAAGAGAAAGTATTTCTTCTTTTTTTTGAAAAGTATGTTTTATTAATTTCCTATTTCTACTGTAACAAATTACCTCACATTTAATAGCTTAAAATTACACAAATACATTATCTTATAGTTCTGGAAATCAGAAATCCAAAATGGGTTAGCAGGCTATGTTTGTTCTGGAGGCTCTAGGGGAGAACCTTCCTTGTCTTTTCCAGCTTCTAGAAGCTGTTTGCATTCCAATGCTCATGATCCCTTTCTCTATCTTCAAAGCCAGCAGTGTAGCATCTTCAAATTTCTCTTACACTGACAAACACATCTGCTTTCATTTTCTAAGGGTGCTTAGGATTGCACTGGGCCTACCTAGATAATCCAGAATACTCTTCCCATCTCAAGATCTTTAACTTAACCACATATGCAAAGTCTTTTTTGCCTTGGAAGGTAACATATTCTTAGTTTCTAGGGATTGGGAGATGTTCATATTTGGGGTACCATTATTCTGTCTACAACGTATGTGTAAGCTTTGTGTTATTTCTTCCTTAAATGCTTGTGAGAACTTACCAGTGAAGGTATCTGAGACTGAAGTTTTCTTTGTGGAAAGGTTTATAATAATGAATTTAATTTCTTTAGTACATCATAGACTTCAGATTTTCTATTTCTTCTGTTAGCTTTGGTAATTTGCATTGGGTTTTGTCTAATTCAAACAAATTGGAGGTTGGTTTGTTCAGAAGAATATTGGAGTTGTTCATAATAGACTCAGTGAGACTTTGTCCCCCACCCCCCCAAAAAAAGAAAAGAAAATTAATACACATTCTTCTCGAGTGCACATATGCACTTGGAACATTCTCCCATATAGATCATGTGTTAGATCACAAAAAAACCCTTAACAAATTCCAGAAGATCAATATGATTCCAAGTATCTTTTTTGACCACAATGGAGTTAAACTAGAAATCTCTAACATAAGAAAATGGGACAAATCACAAATTCATGATCCCTAAACAACACACCCTTGAACGACCATTAGGTCAAACAGGGAACTCAAAATATATCTTGAGACCAACAAAAATAAAAATACAGCATACCAAACTTATGGGATGCAGTAAAAGCAGTACTACAGTGGAATTTTAGAGCAATATATACATTCAAAAATAAGAAAGACCTCAAACAACCTAACTTTATCCCTCAAGGAACTGAAAAAAAAAAATTTAAGCCCAAAGCCCTAGTGTTACTTTCTTATCAGATCATCAAAACCAACTCACTGGACTGAATCAACAGTCTACCCCCTTTTGCTTAGTTCCAAGGTCCCACAGATTCACACAGGGGGCACAGAGAAAGCGACTTTTCTCCCTTCTCCCCACCTCCCAGGGTGGAGGAGTGTGCCCTGCCGGGCTGGGGAGAGGGGCACCGCCTGAGGCCGCTGCCAGACTCAGCCCAGAAAAGCGGCCTCTCTCCTCACTCTGCACCTCCAAGGACAGGGTTTGCCCTGTGGGCACGAAACACAAGTGGCTGGGCCGGATGGGAGGGACACCACCCGAGACCAATGCAAGACTTACCCAGAAAGCGGCTTCTCTCATAGACTCCACAGCTTCAGAGGTGGGGCCTGTCCTGCTGGCGCGAAAAGGCAAGAGGCGGGTTGGGGGAGGAATGTTCAGAAAGTGGCTTCTCTCATTACTCTCCTTCTCTAAGGGTGGGGCCTGCTCTGTTGGGCAGGAGCAGGGGTATTTCCTGAGACCGTTGCCTGAGACTTTTGCCTGAGCTTGCCTTTCTGGGCTAGAGAAGGGGTGGTGTCCAGAACCACAACGCGCCACAGCGTTTCTAGGCTATGGAGTCCCAAAATGGCAGCTGCCCACCCACAGAGAGCCAGCACTGCAGGCCACTGCTCAGGGGGCTGCAGGTGCTGGGTTTGGCAGGGTGTCTCAACAAGCCACTGGTTGTTCCCACTGATTCCCTGACCCTCAGTCTCGCCTCAGTCCAGTAGAGGGTCCTACCCTCTCCATCCCATCCTGCGCTAGCCAAATCTTCAGCGGTTTTCAGGGGCAGAGCCTCCCTTTCGGGGTTCACCTCCTTTGTTCTGGTCCCAGTGACCACCAGAGGTGAGGTGCCTGTCTCCAAACTCCCTCCTGCAGATCCTGGATGTGTCCATTCAGACCAGTTCCTCCCCTTGCCAGTGAAGACCTAGCACAGAGCACTGGAGAGTTCAAAATGTTTCCCGCTATTGTCTCTTCATATTGCCTATCATCCAGTGCCACAACTTTGCACTGACTTTAGGCGCTTCCCTGCCTGAGTGGATGTGGAGGTCAGTGGAGGAAGAGTCGTCCTCTTGTGGGTCAGATCACCCTGCTGTGGCCAGCCGAGAGGCATGGCCTTCCCACGCTCTATTCTCTGTTGTATATCTTGCACTCTCCAGACTTTGTGATCAATTCTCCAATTCATCTTTTTTTTTTTCCGGTGCTGCTTGTCCCGCACTGCTTCTCTGCAGATTCATGATGCTGTTCTTGTGGGAGAGCGATCCACTCATGTGTAAGCTGTCCATGTTCTTCACCTCCTACTCTGGGAGCAGAGAGCCAAGAAGTCATCCACTAATCTGCCAGTTTTTCCTTTCACCAATTTTATTTATATTTTAATAAAATCAGTCTGCTAATCTGCTGGCTCTTGACACAACTACTGAGAGATGGAGTAGGGATATAAGTAATTGGAGTCTAGTACAATTATAAATGAATTCTTGAACTAGAGAGGTAGTATTCAAGGTGGTAAGAAGCGTATTTTGACGATATGATGTGATGAAGAAATCTAAACTTAAAAAAAAAAAGTAGAGCATTAAACTTCAATCTCATTTTATATTGCTAGCTTGAAAAAAAATGAATTCAGGCCAAGGAACCAAAGAAGAAGTAATTAGAGAGAGTGGCTCTTGAAAAATTGCCTAAGGCAGAGATTGGTACTGGTGTATAATCACTTTGCAGAATGGTAAAAGTGTTATACATGTGCCAGGAAATATTTATCTTCTGTCTTCAGGGTTGTTGATGGTCAATAGAGACTCTCTTCCATCTCATCACTCTTCTGATACCCACTGCTGGATACATCTCAGTGTTGGTTGCAATCTGCAGTCACCGTAGGCAACAGAGTATTCAGTATCATCCAGTATTTTCTGGCATGTTTTGTGGTACTGAGCATTGCCAAAGAGGTGCTCAATCTTTTGGGAATCTACTTCAGTAGCCCAATGCAAACATTCTCCATGGATAAAGCAGCCTGTGGAAGAACCTTAAGGTACCTAAGGATCATTGAAACACCACAGAGGCAGGTCTGAGGGGGTAGCCAGGTCGAATTTTCTGGAGAGTGGGTGCAGCTTTAGGTGGTAGTGCTGGACCTCTGTGTTCACATTTACTGGAAAAATTTTTATATGGCCCTGGTGCCCTTTTAGTGCTATGCAAGCCAGTTGTAAGAAATTTTTCAATTATAGATCATTAATAGGAAACACTTGATATAAAAAAACTACTTGAATTTGATGAGCATTCACATCACCATAAAAAATTAGCTGGACAACTAAAAATACATATAGAAAAAATTAGCCAGGCATGGTGGCACAGGCCTGTAGTCCCAGATAGTTGGGAGGCTGAGGCAGTAGGATTGCTTGAGCCCAGGAATTTGAAGTTGCTGTGAGCTAGGCTGATGCCATGGCACTCTAGCCTGGGCAACAGAGTGAGACTTTGTCCCCCACCCCCCAAAAAAAGAAAAGAAAATTAATACACATTCTTCTCGAGTGCACATATGCACTTGGAACATTCTCCCATATAGATCATGTGTTAGATCACAAAAAAACCCTTAACAAATTCCAGAAGATCAATATGATTCCAAGTATCTTTTTTGACCACAATGGAGTTAAACTAGAAATCCCTAACATAAGAAAATGGGACAAATCACAAATTCATGATCCCTAAACAACACACCCTTGAACGACCATTAGGTCAAACAGGGAACTCAAAATATATCTTGAGACCAACAAAAATAAAAATACAGCATACCAAACTTATGGGATGCAGTAAAAGCAGTACTACAGTGGAATTTTAGAGCAATATATACATTCAAAAATAAGAAAGACCTCAAACAACCTAACTTTATCCCTCAAGGAACTGAAAAAAAAAAATTTAAGCCCAAAATTAACAAAAGAAGGGAAATAATACAGATTAATGCAGAAATAAATCAAATAGAGACTAGAAAAATATTAGAAAACATCAATAAAACTGAG
Organism: Propithecus coquereli; assembly: GCF_000956105.1. Classification (NCBI taxonomy): domain Eukaryota; kingdom Metazoa; phylum Chordata; class Mammalia; order Primates; family Indriidae; genus Propithecus; species Propithecus coquereli. The sequence continues at coordinate 4,721,989 of NW_012152063.1, forward strand.
AGTTTTTTTGATAACAAAAACAAAATCAACTAGACCACCTAGACTAAGAACAGGGGAGAGAAGACAAAGTAAGAAAATCAGAAATGAAAGAAAAGACATTACAATAGATTCCTCAGAAATAAAAAGGATCCTAGGGATTATTATAAATAATTTCATGCCAACAAATTGGATAATCAAGAAGAAATAGATAAATTGCTAGAAACAAAGAACATATAAAAATCAAATTCTTTCTTTCTCTCTCTTATTCTTTCTTTGTTTGCCTCCCTCCCTTCCTTCCTTCCTTTCTTTCCATCCTTTCTTTTTCTTTTCTTTCTTTTCCCTCTTTCCCTCCTTCCCTGCCTTCCTTGTTTCTTTTTACTTTTCTTTTTTCATTTTTTTCTGAAAAAGTATTTATCTCCTTTTCACTTTTGAAGAATAGCTTTGCCAGGTACACTATTTTGGTTGATAGTTTTTTTTTTTAATTTCTTTCAGCACATTGACTATATCATCTCACTCTCTTTTGGATTGTAATACTGCTGCTTAGAAAAATCCTGATAGCCTTGTGATCCTTGATCAGAATTTTATAGGATGAATGCAGAAGTAAAACAAAGACAATATTTGTTTGGTTATAGTGACACAATTGCCTTATTTGGTCATTCCAACTAGAAAGTCCCTAGTTATATAGCTACAACTTAGTTGTCTGCTTCTGATCGGCTGAGCTTAAGTTTTCTTTTTCTCTAATATAAGCATT
>NW_012152063.1:4722768-4725054 GCF_000956105.1 Propithecus coquereli
TGTCAAGGGCGAGCCCTAGTGTTACTTTCTTATCAGATCATCAAAACCAACTCACTGGACTGAATCAACAGTCTACCCCCTTTTGCTTAGTTCCAAGGTCCCACAGATTCACACAGGGGGCACAGAGAAAGCGACTTTTCTCCCTTCTCCCCACCTCCCAGGGTGGAGGAGTGTGCCCTGCCGGGCTGGGGAGAGGGGCACCGCCTGAGGCCGCTGCCAGACTCAGCCCAGAAAAGCGGCCTCTCTCCTCACTCTGCACCTCCAAGGTCAGGGTTTGCCCTGTGGGCACGAAACACAAGTGGCTGGGCCGGATGGGAGGGACACCACCCGAGACCAATGCAAGACTTACCCAGAAAGCGGCTTCTCTCATAGACTCCACAGCTTCAGAGGTGGGGCCTGTCCTGCTGGCGCGAAAAGGCAAGAGGCGGGTTGGGGGAGGAATGTTCAGAAAGTGGCTTCTCTCATTACTCTCCTTCTCTAAGGGTGGGGCCTGCTCTGTTGGGCAGAAGCAGGGGTATTTCCTGAGACCGTTGCCTGAGACTTTTGCCTGAGCTTGCCTTTCTGGGCTAGAGAAGGGGTGGTGTCCAGAACCACAACGCGCCACAGCGTTTCTAGGCTATGGAGTCCCAAAATGGCAGCTGCCCACCCACAGAGAGCCAGCACTGCAGGCCACTGCTCAGGGGGCTGCAGGTGCTGGGTTTGGCAGGGTGTCTCAACAAGCCACTGGTTGTTCCCACTGATTCCCTGACCCTCAGTCTCGCCTCAGTCCAGTAGAGGGTCCTACCCTCTCCATCCCATCCTGCGCTAGCCAAATCTTCAGCGGTTTTCAGGGGCAGAGCCTCCCTTTCGGGGTTCACCTCCTTTGTTCTGGTCCCAGTGACCACCAGAGGTGAGGTGCCTGTCTCCAAACTCCCTCCTGCAGATCCTGGATGTGTCCATTCAGACCAGTTCCTCCCCTTGCCAGTGAAGACCTAGCACAGAGCACTGGAGAGTTCAAAATGTTTCCCGCTATTGTCTCTTCATATTGCCTATCATCCAGTGCCACAACTTTGCACTGACTTTAGGCGCTTCCCTGCCTGAGTGGATGTGGAGGTCAGTGGAGGAAGAGTCGTCGTCTTGTGGGTCAGATCACCCTGCTGTGGCCAGCCGAGAGGCATGGCCTTCCCACGCTCTATTCTCTGTTGTATATCTTGCACTCTCCAGACTTTGTGATCAATTCTCCAATTCATCTTTTTTTTTTTCCGGTGCTGCTTGTCCCGCACTGCTTCTCTGCAGATTCATGATGCTGTTCTTGTGGGAGAGCGATCCACTCATGTGTAAGCTGTCCATGTTCTTCACCTCCTACTCTGGGAGCAGAGAGCCAAGAAGTCATCCACTAATCTGCCATTTTTTCCTTTCACCAATTTTATTTATATTTTAATAAGATCAGTCTGCTAATCTGCTGGCTCTTGACACAATTACTGAGAGATGGAGTAGGGATATAAGTAATTGGAGTCTAGTACAATTATAAATGAATTCTTGAACTAGAGAGGTAGTATTCAAGGTGGTAAGAAGCGTATTTTGACGATATGATGTGATGAAGAAATCTAAACTTAAAAAAAAAAAGTAGAGCATTAAACTTCAATCTCATTTTATATTGCTAGCTTGAAAAAAAATGAATTCAGGCCAAGGAACCAAAGAAGAAGTAATTAGAGAGAGTGGCTCTTGAAAAATTGCCTAAGGCAGAGATTGGTACTGGTGTATAATCACTTTGCAGAATGGTAAAAGTGTTATACATGTGCCAGGAAATATTTATCTTCTGTCTTCAGGGTTGTTGATGGTCAATAGAGACTCTCTTCCATCTCATCACTCTTCCGATACCCACTGCTGGATACATCTCAGTGTTGGTTGCAATCTGCAGTCACCGTAGGCAACAGAGTATTCAGTATCATCCAGTATTTTCTGGCATGTTTTGTGGTACTGAGCATTGCCAAAGAGGTGCTCAATCTTTTGGGAATCTACTTCAGTAGCCCGATGCAAACATTCTCCATGGATAAAGCAGCCTGTGGAAGAACCTTAAGGTACCTAAGGATCATTGAAACACCACAGAGGCAGGTCTGAGGGGGTAGCCAGGTCGAATTTTCTGGAGAGTGGGTGCAGCTTTAGGTGGTAGTGCTGGACCTCTGTGTTCACATTTACTGGAAAAATTTTTATATGGCCCTGGTGCCCTTTTAGTGCTATGCAAGCCAGTTGTAAGAAATTTTTCAATTATAGATCATTAATAGGAAACACTTGATATAAAAAAAC
>NW_012152063.1:4725104-4726832 GCF_000956105.1 Propithecus coquereli
GTCCAGTTCAGTCAGTGGGGTGTTGAAATCCCCAGCTACTGTGGCATTATTGTTTATTATGCTATTTAGATCAGACAGGGTTTGCTTTATGTATCTGGGTGCTCCTGAGTTGGGTGCATAAATATTAAGAATTGTTACATCTTCTTGTTGGATCTTCTGTTTCACCATTACATAGTGGCCGTCCTTGTCCTTTCTTACTTTTGCTATTTTAAAGCTTATGTTATCTGAAATAAGTATAGCTACCCCTGCTTTCTTCTGGCTTCCATTTGCCTGGAGGATTGTTTTACATCCCTTGACCTCGAAAGCATCTTTGAGGGTTTGATGTGTTTCCTGTAGACAGCAGATATTAGGCTTGTGGATTTTTATCCAGGCTGCCAGTCTATGTCTCTTCAGAGGACAATTCAAGCCATTCACATTTATCGAGAGGATTGATATTTGGGGTAGATTTTCATTCATATTGTTGGGAAAATTCCTATTGTTTTGTTTTACTCCTTGAGCCATCATGGAATCCAGGTTCTGGACTTTGAGTCTTGAGTGATTTTACTTTGGAGAGTGTCTGTTGCACTGTTCAGTGTGTAATGCAAGTCTGAGTACTTCCTGTAGGGCTGGTCTGGTCTTTGCAAATTCCATCAGTGATTATCTGGAAAAGTCTTTATTTCTCCTTCATAGATGAAGCTTAGTTTTGCTGGGTAGAAAATTCTACGTTGGCCATTCTGTTTTAGAAGATTAAGGATAGGCACCTAGTCCCTTCTGACTTGTAAAGTTTCAGTTGAGAAGTTTGCAGTTAGTCTGATAGGTTTTCCTTTGTAGGTTTTCTGCTGTTTTCATTTCACTGCATGAAGGATTGCTTCTTTCATGTTTACTTTGGTCAGCCTAATAACTACAGGACATGGTGGTTGCCTTTTCACATTGAGTCTCCCAGGAGTTCTGTGTGCTTCTTGTATCTGAATATCTAGATTTCTGGCCAGGCCAGGCATATTTTCCTCCAGTATTTCATGAAATAAGTTTTCTAGCCTTTGTGCATTTTCTTCTTCTCCCTCTGGGATGTCTATGATTCTTATACTTGGCTTCTTTACATAATCCCACATTTCTTGTATGTTTTGGTCTTGTCTCATGTTTCTGTGTTCTTTTTCTTCATCTGATTTGTTCAGCACATAGGCATTGAGCTCTTAGATTCTTTCCTCTGCATGATCCATTCTGTTCTTGAGGCTTTCCACTGTGTTTTGAAGATCTTTGAATGCCTCCTTTCTTTCCAAGATTTCTGCTTGGTTTTTCCATAGTATTTTAATTTCTTTAGAGAATTTTTCATTGATTTTCTGTATTGTTCTTGTGGCTTTTTTATGTTGGGCTTCTATTTTCTCTTTAATTCCATTGATTTTTTCTTACAATCCATATTTGGAATTTTTCCTCTGTCAGTTTAATCATATCGTGTAAGTTGGTAGCGATTGATGGAGATTGAATATTTTCTTTTGGGGGTGACTTTTCTCTCTGATCTTTCATGTTTCCTGTGTTCTTTTGCTGATTCTTTCTCATCAGGCTACTTTGTCAAGCACTGGAGGTGTTGGGGCTGGTTCATGGCCTTAACTCCAAGTCCCTGAAGGGTAATTCGTTGACAGTGCTGGAGGGATGCGCTCTGGTCCTGTATTGCCTTAGAAGTGTTTTAGCCTGTTGGGTTATCTCTGACCTGTTGTCTTCACCTCTTGCCAAAGAACATTAGTGAGTTTGGAC
>NW_012152063.1:4727159-4727772 GCF_000956105.1 Propithecus coquereli
GATGGCATACCCTAGGAAGTGAGACGGAAGCAAAGGAGTTAGTCTGCTGCAGTGGTATAGTGACAGGTGAAAAGTGTTTGAACTAAAGCAATGAAGGTGAGGTGGAGCAAAAGAAGAGTTGAAATCAATTTAAGAAGTTAAATTGACAGGGCTTAGTGATTAATTGGCTATTGAGGGGGCTTTAAAAGGAGAGAGACTCTAGAAGGACTCTTGGGGACTTGGTATGTGTACTGCATTAGTAAGAATTGTCTTCTACTGCTAGTAATAGATACCAGAAATAGCAGTGGTTAAAATAAGTTGCAGTTGATTTCTCTCTTTGATGATCCAAGTGGGAAGGTTGGCAGTCTAGGCCTAGATAATGACAACAATGTTCACTCAGACCCAGACTCTTTTAATCATTCTGCTATACTGTCTGTTTTTCTTCTTCAGAATTTTCATTGTCCAAGATGGTTGCTGCAGCTCAACTATTATCTCCATGTACCAGGGAAAGACCTTGCCCACCGAATTCCCACCTAACAACTTCCACATATATGTTTGGCCATAACTTAGTAATCTGGTCACACCTAGCAGCAAGGACAGCTGGGAAGTATTGCATTTTTGTCTGAACACTTTG
>NW_012152063.1:4727822-4729628 GCF_000956105.1 Propithecus coquereli
TTTCATAAATATATTTTTTGCCCATCTATGCCCTTGAAATAGAATGAATACTTTATAATTGCACTAAAACTGACAATCATGTGTACCTTAAAATCCAAGCAGTAACAGTTACTTATCTAATAATAATCTGAAGATGCCGATGGTGACACATAAATATTTAAATTTCAAATAATTGTTCTAGAATTTAAATTTAACTACCTGATGTTCTTAGAATGTGTTATTTTGTCTGCGTAATGATTTATTTTAAAATGATTCAGAACAAACAGTGCACTGTCTGTGTCTGATTTGCTTTATTCTAAACCCAAGGGGAGTGGTTTTTAGCATCTGAATTATCCTAATTAGGGATCAATACTCTGGAGGTGGCTCATAAACACAATAAATACCATTAGCAAAATTGTTACAAGGAGTATGTTAATTAGAAGAAAGGATGATAGAAGTAATTCATGATATGCAATTAGCTGAAAAACTCTATGAAATATAAAAGCTTTACTTTTAAACTAAGGAATGGGATAAGCTGATGTAGCCTTTCCTCAATATATAAAAGCTGATATTCTAAACACATTTGGAAATAAACAAACATGCTCATTTTCTGTATAAACAAAATGTGCAAGTATTTTTCGAGGCTATTGGCTTAATATTCTCAGGAAGGAAGACTTAACAGCTTTTCCGCATAGTAATCAAACTCTACTAATAGTTTGGAAACTCCAAATTGCAGGGAGTGTGTTGGGGGAGGCAACCAATCATTTCTGCGGAGCTGAGGAAGAAAGTAGGACAGAGGGCAGGTAGCAAAATTCACAGGAGACAGCAAGCAGTGCATGCAGAAGAGGACATGCCAGGTCCACAAGTTTTCTGGCAGTGAGAAAAGAGGCAGTCAGCAGGATAGCCAGGAATAGTACACCCTACACTATACCATAAGTGACAGTTTCTCAGAAAGGTAAAGTTGAAACAATTCATACATTCAAGGAAATTTTGCCTTGAAGGCTGTTAACTGTGGAGATGATGTATTTATTGGACTGTTGGTGTCATCACCCAAAACTATTGTAGAATGTTTTTGAAATGTCCTCAGAGCCTTTGGCATGCTCGTACAGCTTTCCTTCATGGAAGCAGATTTCCATTCATTAGTGGAATGTTTATTAAAGTACATGGTTCCTCATAAGCTACCTTAGAATCTTCTAAAATACCTAGGTGAGTCTGAATTTCTTAGGTTAAGGCCTTAGAGTTTGCATTTTGTAGACTTTTCAGGTTCTCAATAAACCACTGCATAAAACATGGTTTGGTAAACATATAGTATACTGTGGGGCCAAACACAAGGCTTTTCACAATTTTACAAATATGGGTCATAGGTATATATGACTGTAAAGGAAAGAGATGTATTTTGTCTTGCTTGTCAGTTACATTAGACTTTTGCAGATAAAAATTTCTGAATGTTTCGAACAAAAATTTATGGTAAGTTTAGGTCATAGTTCTTCGAAAAGTTTGAAGGCTCTTGAAAATATGCAAAATGTAATACGTCTATTTAAAAAAAGAAATTCCATTTAGAAATAATCATACCTTACAGTAAAGCATTTCAAACCTTTTTAAACCCTTGTCTACATAGTACTATGATGTAAAAATATTAGGATTCTTCCCCAGGAGATTTTGATATATCCTCCTGTGAAGGGGATGGGGGATATTTTGTTGAGCATCATTATCTATTTGTATTTAAAAGAGCAATAGTTTTTTTTTTTCTTAAAATTACAATAATTTAATTTAAATGTGCTTTATTGAACAGGCTCTACTGGCTTCCTTTCAAGATTCTGATACTTC
>NW_012152063.1:4729793-4731424 GCF_000956105.1 Propithecus coquereli
TTATGGCTGAGTAGAACTCCATGGTATACATACACCACATTTCATTATTTCACTCATGAATTGATGGGCACTTTGGTTGATTCACATCTTTGCAATTATGAATTGTGCTGCAATAAACATTTGAGTACAGTTGTCTTTTTTTAAATTTTTAAATTTTTTAAATTTTAGCATATTATGGGAGTACAAACGTTTAGGCTACATATATTGCCTTTGTATCATCCAAGTCAGAGCTTCAAGTATGCCCATCTCCCAGATGGTGCGCACTGTACCCTTTAGGTGTGAATATACCCATCCCCTCCTCCCTGCTCCCACCTGCCCAACACCCAGTGAATGTTACTACTGTCTGTACACTTAAGTGTTGGTCAGTTAAATCAGTTAATACCAATTTGATGGTGAGTACATATGGTCATAGGTTCTTTTCTTTGTTTCTCTAGCTTCTACTTCTATAATAGACTTTTCCAAAGACAAATTAAAGAGATAACTACCTACCATTCGATTCAGCAATCCCAATACTGGGTATTTACCCAAAGGAAAAGAAGTCATTTTATCAAAAAGACACCTGCACTGTTGGAGGTTATGGTCTACAAAAATGAAATAGAGTGTGAGAAGAGCCATAGCAGTAGATGCACAGGATGGTGTTAAAACATAGAAAAAGGAAACTTCTAGAAGATATAATGGCTAAGCTTTAGATGAAAAGCTAGTCAAATGAGGGAATAAAGTTGCTTGGGTATAGGTGGAGATGTCCTAGGAGCAAGAACAGTATATACAAAGCCCTGAGGTGAGAGAGAATAGGACAGTTTGAAAATGTAAGAGAAGTGCTGAGTAGATGGGTACCTGAGAAGAAAGTAGGAGTGATGACTGTCAGGGCTAGAGAAATAAGCCAGGATGACATCAGGAAGGGCATTGGGCCTCAGGACTCTATGCTAAGGTGGTTAAAGTGTCTCAAGACAGGAGTGACAGGATGACATTCCTTTTTAGAGAGATTTCTGGGATTGCAGTATAATTTTGACAGAGAAAACTGGATGCAGGGAGCTCATTTAAAAGAATGCTGTGGACATCCTGTGGAGAGAGTGCAGCTGCCTGAAATCGGAAAGGCTCTTTGAGAATGAAAAGCGGGACTAGATGATCACAATGTTCAGGATTTAGAATTAACGGATTTTGGAAATTGTTGATGTGATGGGTGAAGACAGGGAAAAAATTAAATATAATGCCTATGTCAGTGGTTTATTCATTGCAAATGGTGATAGCACAGGAATGGCTGGTTTGGGATGTGCTGAGCTTGAGTTGCTATAGGACATTCAAGTAACTAAATGAATACAGTTGGGTAGTCAGACCTACGTTTGGGGGAACTTTGATTTGGGAGACATATTGACAGCAATTGAAGACTTATAAATGGATGGAATACTCAATAACAAAAGAGGGCCCTGGATAGAAAAACTCCAGAAAATCGACAACATGCAATAGGTTGGCAGAGGAAGCAGTGATTATAATGGAGATTAAGTGGTAGTAGGCAGAAGTCTACAAGGAAAACCAGGAGAGCACGAGGTTCTGGAAAACAAGATAAAAGCACTCTTCTAGAAGGATGGCATGGGCCACAGTTAATTATTGAGAGGCTAAAATGAAATGTTTTC
>NW_012152063.1:4731474-4733448 GCF_000956105.1 Propithecus coquereli
GCCTCTCGGGACCTCTCTCCTTCCAGTTCTCCTCCGCAATGTCTTCCCGTGGAGTCTCCTGTAGTTTCAGGCACCCTTCCTTCCGACCCTCACCCGATCTATGTTTCTCTTCTCGTTTATTTTTTCTCTCTTTCTTCTAAAATTCGTCTTTTTTGCAGAGACCTTCTGACTGGCGGCTTGTCTCATCCGCCATCTTGGCTCCTCCTTTTGTGTGTGTATATTTCTTAAAGGAGATTATTTAGCATATCCAGTCATTTGTCATCTCAGTATTCACTTCATCTGACTCTTTTAATTCAATGAACATTTATTAGTTATGGAGTAGGTAGAAGACACTCCACTGAGATGAATGACATATGTCCCCTTCACTTACAATCTGGAGAAAAATGATAGACATACATAATATTAACTCCAACACAAGGCAGAATAGAGTGCTACACAATTTACAAAATATTATCACATATTAGAACAGTTTGAACCTCACAAAGATCATTTAAGGTAAGAAGGGAACCCCAAATCCAGTAATTCCCCTTGATTTTTTCCTTTTCCTCCATAAGGGCAGGGACCAAGTCTGTTTTTGCCTTCTCTTTTCCTCAATGTTCCTAAAACATAATGGTAACTAAATAAATTCTCATTTACTTACTGAATGAATGAGTGTATAAATAAATGAATTAATTAATAAGAGGTAAAAAGAACAGGTCTTATCTGGAGATAGAGAGGGTGAGTGATAGACTAACTTCATGTGATTCCAGACATATGACTTTGTAGTTAGGTGAGTGTTAAGAGCAGGATTTAGTGAAGGGAGGCAACATACAGCTTTATGAATGTGGAATGGGAGGGACAATAATTCTGTTGAAACATTCAGGCTGATACAATCAGTAAGGAGAGCAACAAGTGTGGATCTCATAAGAATAGCACATGGTACAGATGCAGAATGGGGAGATGTCACTTGAAGTCATAAGTGTGAATAAGAGTATGAAGTAAAGACAAATTCTTTGATAATAATTTTTTTAAGGGCTGGGCATTACAGTAATTAAAGGCCTTCCAATGGAATTCACTACATGTTTAATTCATAAGAAAAAGGGCTCCACATTATTGGGTTTTTTTGTTTTGTTTTGTTTTTTGTCTCCTCTTTGGATTTTATTTATTTACAAAACAAAAAAAACTCCATTTTATTATGAGAATTTTGAATGTACACTAAAGTAGACAGGATAATTTTGTGGACCAACATGAACTCAACACCCAAACCCACTGTCTGTCTATGGCCATTGCTATCTCATCTACACCTTTCTCTCCTTATTTATTTTGAAAGGAACCCCAGACATAATATAATTTCATCTGTAAATATTCAGCATAACTCTCTAAAAGATAAGGGTTTTTAAAAACATAAAGACTATCAAACCAAAAAGTTAACACTAATGTTTTGTCACTGTCAAATATTCAGCCAGTGTTCAAATTCCAATTGTTTCATATATATCATTACTTTATTATTTTATTTCAAAATATTAAGGGGGTGCAAATGTTTTTATTATATGGATAGCTTTTGTAATTCTTGAGTCAGGGCTGTAAGTGTGCCTATCACCTGAATAGTGTTCATTTTACCTGTTAGGCAGGTTTTTGCCTCTCTCCTCATACCCCCTCTACCCTGCTTGATTTCTAGTGACTTTTGCTTCCCTCTGTGCACATGTGTGCCCCTCAGTTAGTTCCCATTTATTAGAGAGTACATGTGGTGTTCGTTTTTCCATTCTTTAGATACTTTTTTTTTTATTTCAGCAAATTATGGGTGTACAGATGTTTAGGTTACGTGTGTTGCCCTTGGTTCCCCCTCCACCGAATATTGAGAAAGATGGCATCCTTCCTAACTCATTCTACGAAGCCAATATCACCTTGATACCAAAGCCAGGAAAGGAGACAACAAAAAAAGAAAACTACAGACCAATATCCCTCATGAATATAGATGCAAAAATCCTCAACAAA
>NW_012152063.1:4733498-4734030 GCF_000956105.1 Propithecus coquereli
ATGATAGGCATGGATTTGTCTAATAAAACTTTATTTATAAAAACAGGACTGGATTTGGCCCAGAGGCCTTAATTTGTTGACTGAAGTCTTAGAATATGCAGTCAAAATACCATTGTCCAAAGTTACTTGGGTTAGTTTTTGTCTTTCCTAACTTCTTCAGTGTGTTTATATTTGTTATTCATTTGTAATTTGTTACTGTTTTTATTCCATTTTGGGTGCCTCTCTCATTCTGTTTGATTTAAATTACTGTGTTTATTTTTGGAGTATGTGAAACATTTATATGTTATATATGTTTTACCACAATAAAAAAAATCAATGTAAAATTAAAAAAAAAACAACAAAACAACACCTTTTCTCTGGGATAGGACCTCTGGCAAGATAGTGAGTAGTGTTAGAGGTGTCCTTGTTTTGCTCCCAATTCCTTGGAGAAAGTTTTAACTATTTCACTATTGAGTTCAGTATTTGCTCTTTACGTTGTTTGTTTTGTCAATAATCTTTATCATATTAAGAACGTTCTCTTCTATTCCTCATC
>NW_012152063.1:4735730-4737390 GCF_000956105.1 Propithecus coquereli
CTTATTTTGAGAAGCTTCCATTCATGTCTTTTCATACTTTTTAATGGGGTTTGATTTTTTTCTTGCTGATTTGCTTGAGTACTTTGTAGATTCTGGTAATTAGTCCTTTATCTGGTAATTAGTCCTTTTAGCTATTTATTAGATGTGTAGCTTTTGAATATTTTCTCCCATTCTGTAGGCAGTCTGGGCTGGAGTTGGGAAATATTTGTGTGGGAATGAGCAAGACAAAAACCTGAGGAGTTGAAGCCCCCTGGGGAGGGCAAAAGCACACAGTGGGTAGAAAAACAATATGGCACCTGTTATCCTGATGGCTTGGGTCTGTGGTAATGGGAAGTGCCCCAGGGGGGCTGGGAGCCTGGTGCTTTGTCAGTAAGCAACTCCTGTTCACTGGCAGCAGCAGCTTTGGGCTCATGGGGGTAGAAAGTCTCTCCAGCAGCTCAGGAATCTGCTGACTGTCAGAGATGTGAGGGAGGGAGAAACAAACTGCTCCATCCACCCTTCTCACTGGACTCCAAGCGTCTCAGGGGTTGATCTCTGCAGATATTTTGCTCCTTCTTGTTCTGCTCTGCAACTTCTTCCCATGGAGTCTCTTGTAGGTTCTCGCACACTTCCCTCAAAATTACACCCAGTCTATGTTTGTTTGTTTATTCTCATTCATGTAATACTTTTCCTCCTTATAGAGATGATTCTGCAGCTATTGTTCTGTTTGCAATTTAAACAAGGTAATCTCAATGCCTAACTGGCTTTATTTGCTCATGGATGTTTTTCCAGGCCTGGTCTACATTTCCTTTTGCATTACATACCACATTAAAAAAAAATGAAAGGAAAAAAGTGATCATCTTAATAGTTGTAGGAAAAACATGTGACAAAGTTCAATATTTATTCATAATTAAAACTAGGCAGGGCCCACTTACGTAGAAAGACGTCTGATAGAAGTCTTACATATGTTTGCTGGTACAGGAGCCTTGCAAGTGTCAAAATGTTTCAGTGTCTGAGACATGAATGGATACTGTGAGCAGAAAAATAATAGGCTTAAAATGAACCACATGGATTTGATTACCCTTTCCCAACTGTGGTTTGACAAGGGAATTAAGCCCCACAGAAAATGAGTATTTTGTCAATTCTCCCAGGGTTGGTTTATAGGTAGAATGGTTTACCATTCTTGAAACATAGGAGAAAAGTTAATTCATTATATACAATGAATGCCTTAGGACTTTAGGTCTGAACTCTTAAGGAACTCTTAGTTGAGAAGGGCTTATTTAGACAAGGACCTTCTCAGGGTAGACCATGATGGACCAAGGAAAAAATCATTTTCCAAGTTTTTGCATTGTGTATGTTCTCTTAACTTTTTATACAACAATCATTTTATTTCATTTTTAGTTGGCATGTAATAATTGCGCATACTTAAGGGATACAGAATAATATTTTGATCCATATATACAATGTATAATCAGAGTAATTAGCATATTCATCATTTTAAACATTTATCATTTATTTGTGTTGTGAACATTCAAAATACTCTTTTCTTGCTTTTTGAAAATATACAATAAATTATAGTTAACCATTTTCACCCTACAATATGGCAGAACATCAGAACTCATTCCTTCTACCTAGTTGTAATTTTGTATCAGTTAATCAACCCCTCCCCATCTCCCCTTTC
>NW_012152063.1:4749655-4752130 GCF_000956105.1 Propithecus coquereli
AAGAAGTTGGTTGATTTCACATAAATTTTGAAATTTGTGAACGTAGAGTAGTTTATTGTATGGGATCAATAGTAATGACCCCTCTTTTATTTCTGATATTGTTAATTTGTATCTTCCATCTTCTTGTTTCTTGGTTAACTTGCCTAGAGATTTATCAATTTTATTAATCTTTCCAAAAAATAGCTTTTGATTTCATTGATATTCTATATTGTTTTCCTGTTTTCAATTCCACTGATTATCTGCTATAATAGTTATTTCTGTATGCTACTTTTCTTCTTGGGGCAGTTTATAATTCTAAGCATGTAAAGAGGCTGAAAAGCTGGGAAGAGGGAGGCTGCTATGACATAGAGAAGCCAAAAAATTTTAGGCAATCTTATAGGATTGAGGAGCCAAAATATGGAATTTAAGGTTTCAGAAGCAGCCATGACTTGAGATTGCAATATTTCTGTGAAAAAAGAAATAGAGAGAAACCATAGTCATACCCAACATCGGGTATGTGTTGATTAAGTTCTGTACAGTAAGCAGCTAAGAAGCCCAGCAGAAAGCACCTGGAAATCAGAGCTCAAATTTTGATTATCTTATTGTGCTGGGGATATACCCAGATCTCTCAGTTGGAAATCCTGAAGGATTATTACCCACTAGTGGAGAAAACCCAAGGTTGACAAAGACTTACAAAGATTGTAAATCAATGTTGAGTCAGCTCAGTACCTTATGGATGGAAATAATTCGTCCCTCTGACAGAGAAGAGGGAAAATTATCATGAAAAAAAATCACTTAATTTAGGACAAAGCAAAATGGGAAAATGAAGTTATTTTAAATAAATGGTGTTGAGTCTATTGGATATCCATAGAGAATTAAATGCATCTTGATTCATATACAAAAGTCAATTCCAGATCCACTATTAAAGGGGATTCTTACCAAGGAAGCCCCTAGAATGGTGAAGCGACCATAGAGAGGTAACCAGTAGAGAAGTGTATTGCTAGTAGAGAGAGGACAGGCAGAAGAACATTGCCCAGATATGGGAATTGTATTTGAAATATCCTACAAGAGTTCTAGAAAACCTGTGAAAGTCTGTCATAAGGAAAAGGTAAACATCTGTGCAACTATTACTTCTAAAGCTCTAATGATAACTGTATTAGCAATTTAAAGTTCTATCAACCATCTAACACTGTGGTTCAATTTTCAGTTGCATGTAAGTGTTGATTCAGGACTAAATCAGTTACAGCTCAGTTCTGGCATAAGTTCTTGTTATCTTTTAGGGCAGTTGAAGAAAAAGCCTTTAGAATTCCGTGGTTCTGTAATAAGGAAATAATCAGATTTTTTTTTTTTTAGTTGTAAGTGATGGAAACTCAACTCAAACTAGCTGAAGCAAAAAGAGTGTAAGTTGGTTTCTTGGCTCATTTAACTAAGGAAGCAGGAATGCCACAAGCTGTAGTCATAGGTAGATCTAGAAACCAAGCAATGACTTCAGAAAAATGTCTTTTTCATTGTATTTGGGTTCTTTCTGCATTGGCTCTTTTTTCAGATGACTCTCAACATGCAGTGGGCCTAGAAAATTCAGAATTAGTTTCTGGGAGTTTAGCAGCATCAGGAGAAAGAGATGCTTTTTCCAACTAGTGAAAGTCTAAGGTGGGATTCTTGAGTCCAAGCTGTATCCTGTGCCCATTCTGAACCATTCACAGTTATTCTGATTGACCAATAAAGCTAGGGGATAGGATCAGTCTCAAGTGGATCACACAGAATGAGAATAGGAGAACATTGGTCCTTCGGTGGAAAATTGAAGTTCTCTCACTGGAAATGTGATAGGGAATTGTCGATGCTGGCCGGACAGGAGTCTACCTCACTGGGGAAGTTTGACATCTAGTCACAACCTAAACATGCATGTTTTTTTTTTAAACAACTTTTACATAGCTATTTTTTCTTTGGATAAAATGTGGAAGAGCACTAACCTCTCCTTAATTAGAAATCATAAATAAAGTATCCTAAGTGCAGTAGAAAAAAGAGCAGTCAACTAACATCTAATCAAAGCAGTGTTACTTCCTATTAAGAGATTAGACATAAATGAATCAGAAATTCTCTACCAAATGGGCAAAAGTGTTTTAGAAATATCAATACAAATGTTTTCTGTAGACACCCTTGAGCATAGTCAAAGTCAACAGAGAAGGAGGCACACATCTAAAAACAGCTCTCATAAAATGTAAATTAGTCAAAAGAAGAAATACTGCATTGTTTGTTGAGCTGAGATTTGCATGGTAAATATTTCATCACTCATTCTATTCCCTTCACTCTCATTGAGCGCTCCAGTATCCTTAGGAAGGAGAACATGCTGAAAATGCTATTTTTATAACAGCCCAGAAAGCAATAAGCAGATTACAGAACAGTTTACAAATCAGTAGTGATTTGAAATGGAACACACACATTATATTTTCCCTTGGAATTATTTCAACTCTTTGTCCATGTTTATATTTAATATTT
>NW_012152063.1:4752180-4755033 GCF_000956105.1 Propithecus coquereli
GGGTGGAGTATCTACACAAATTCTTTGGAATTCTTCTGCACAAGAGATTTGCCTCTTCTTATTTATATTTCTTTATTTATTCCACCCTTCTTTTATATTGGTATGAACTTATAAATATTTATTTTGTTCTTTGAGCTATAATACAATGCCACTTAATTTATTTTGTTGCTCAAATAATTCCAGCTTTGGCCATTGGGAGCTCTTTCAAGTGACCCCATCTTTTTAGTCTTGGAATCAGCTGTTGATCCAAGAAGGCTTAGTTTCTTTTTTTTGTATTAGAACAAATTCTGGGTAACTAGCACTTGGTGTGCTAGTTACTATAGGTTATCATTACTCGTAGACCTTCTCAGCTGACAGGGCAAGTAATATACGCATGTATATATATAAACACATGTCTACAAATATATGTATATGTAACTGGTAGTATCTATATTAAGCTAAACATAAATTCATATTAGTACGTAATTCTAAATGGATATCCCAGCCTCCTCCCTGTACTTATTCATAAATTTTAATATTACAGTGAAAAAATGACTCCCACCATCCACCATACATTTACATCATTGTTAAATTTGAGTATATATGTATAGCAGTATCAGAACTGCCAACCTGTACCCCTTTGGGAACCAACTTTGTCACCTAAAGTATAGGGCTTACGTGCAGTTCCTTGTGCCTTTAGTTTTATAGAATCCACTCATTTCTAAAACTACTAATTTAGTTTAGCACCTTTTACTTCACTCTGTCCAGTGAGGTTGCTTCCTACATTTGTAATACTCTCTTGCCACAACCTATGCTCCTCCTGGGATCCCTAACTTCATAAATAATTTTTATAACAGTTGCAAACATTAAGGTTAACTCCCTATGCTACAAAGTTCTGTTGGTTTTGACAAATTCTTAATATCATGTATCTCCCATCACAGTATTATACAGAATAACTTCACTGCTCCCAACAAAGCTCCATGCTTCACCTATTCAACCATTCCCTGAATCCATAGGTCTAGTGACCTATTTACCATATCTATAGGCTTGCCTTTCTCAGAAGGTCACATAGTTGTATATAGATACCACATAGCCTTTCAGACTTGGTTCTTTCACTTAGCAATATACATTTAACATTTACCCATATCTTTTTGTAGCTTGATAGTTCTTTTTATTACTGCTATGGTCTGAATGTTAGTGCCCTCCCCAAAATTCAGATGTTGAAACCTAACCCCCAAGGCAATAGTGTTAAGAGTTTGTGCCTTTAGGAGGTAGGTAAGTTATAAAAACTCTGCCCTCATGAATGGGATTAATGCTCTTATAAAAGTGGTTTGCTTTTTATAAGAGTGGTTAATGGGAGCTGCCTTGCCCCTGCCACCATGTAAGGATGCAGCAACAAGGTGCTTTCTGTGGAGCAAAGACTGAGCCCTTACCAGACACTGAATCTGCTGGTGCCTTGGCCTTGCACTTTTCAGCCTCCAGAACTGCGAGAAATAAATTTCTACTATTTATTAATTACTTAGTTAAGATATTTTGTTATAGAAGCCAAACAGACTAAGAAAATAGCTAAATATACATATTCCATTATATGAATATACCATAGTTGTTTGTTCATTCATCTATCGAAGTTTGATTTTTTTTGGTAATTATAAACAAAGCTACTATAAACATTCATGTTCACATTTGTGTATGGACATAATATTTCAAATCAGTTGGGTCTTTCAGTCCTTCATCATGGAATATCTCCTGATTTATTTATATCTGTAATGCTTTTTTTCTTAGAGTTGTATGCTTTTCTGCATATAGACGTCATACATGTTTTGTTAGATTTATATGTATTACATTTTGTGGGTGCTATTTTAAGTGATGTACATTTTTTAAAATTTTCAATTCTAATGTTCATTACAGGCATAGTAGAGAAGCAACAAAATTTGAATATTAACCTTATATTTTAGGATCTTGGTATAAGAGCTTATTAATCCAGGATATTTTGTTGATTCTTGACATTTTCTATAGAGAAAAGCAAATCACCTGTGAAGAAAACAATTTATTATTTTTTTGTTTTGTTTTGTTTCATTATAGGACTTCTGATATGATGTTGAATAGCAGTGGTGAGTGAAGAAATTTTTGCCTTGTTCCTGATCTTAGGAGGAAAGCATCCAGATACTCATCACAAGTATGATGTTAGCTGTATGTTTTTTGTAAATGTTCTTTATCAAGTTGAGGAAGTTAGTCTATATTCTTAGTTTGTTGAGAGCTTTTATCTTGAATGAATATTGGATATTACTAAATGCATTTTCTACATCAATTGATATGATCATATGATTTTTCTTCCTTTGGCTGTTGATATGTTTGATTATATTGCTTGATTTCACGCATGGAATCAGCCTCATATACTTAGAATAATTGCTACTTAATTATAGTACGCAATTCTTTTTATATCTTTTTGAATTTTATTTGCTAATATTTTGTTCAGGGCTTTTATATCTTTGTTCATGAGAGGTATTATATTGTAGTTTTCTTTTCTTTTAGTATCTTTTTCTGGTTTTGTTATTAGGGTAATTATGGCCTAACTAAATGAGCTTACAAGAATTCCCTCTTTTATTTTCTTGAATAAATTGTAGAGAACAAGTATCATTTTTATTTTTTTTAATACTTGGTAGAATTCACAGTGAAATCATCTGGGTCTGTTTTTTCTTTTTTTTTTTTGACAATTATTAATTGTTGAATCAATCCATTTAATAAATTCAGTCCTATTCACATGATCTATTACTCTCTGAGTGAGGTTTTAGTGGTCGAATCTTATAAGAAGTTGGTTGATTTCACATAAATTTTGAAATTTGTGAACGTAGAGTAGTTTATTGTATGGGATCA
>NW_012152063.1:4755083-4756990 GCF_000956105.1 Propithecus coquereli
CTGTGATTCAATGTGGTGCTGAAAATTGGATTTGGCATGGCATAATGATTTGGTCATTTTATATTTAAATGATGAGACTAATTTAGGAGTGTTTTCCTCTAAGTTCAATCTTTTCATTATTTATCAAAAAAATACTTATTGACTGTCTACACCATGACATGCACTGTTTTATGAGGTAGATACAGAATAGAAAACCCTGAATTTTTCTTTTTTGCTAAAAACTGTAATGTAGCATTAGTTTTAATGGCAGTACAGGGACACATTAACATCTGCCATAAAGCAGATCTTTTGTCTTTCTTATCCACCTACTCGGAGATGAACGCTTGGTTAACAAGACAAGCTAAACGCAAAAAACGAAAAAACAAAACCTAAATTATCTGGAAGTCTTTTAGCATATTTTTAAAATGAAATCAATTTCAGAACTTTGGATGCTAAACCAAACCAATATCTTCTCTGCAAAGTATCACTACCTGTATCTCACCGTCTGGCTGCTTATTCTGCTTTTGTTTGCATCATCTAGAGAAATGGAACTCACTGTCTCTCTTAAATGAGTATTCCATAGTTGAATAGTTATTACTCTCAGATGTTTCTTTTTGATGTTTAACCTAAATTTCTTTTTAAAGATGACATTATACTACTCATTGATACACCTCCACTTGACTATATTATTCTCTTATTTTAGAATTTACACTTTTCTGATATTTATGGGCTGTTATGTTCATTCTCACTAACAAAGCAAAACTACATGCATTTTTCACCCTTCATTCTTCCTCATTTTTGTTTTACAGGCATGGAACCTCCTACCACTTGATCTACTGCTGGAGTCTCCTGAGCTGCCAATTTTTTTTTTAAACTTTCCCAGGTGCAATCTTAACACAGTCATCTTAAAAGTGATAATAATCCTCTCACCATGACACACTGCCCAAAATAGCACTGGCATCCTTTGACACTGTGAGGAAGCAATTTTTATTTTATCTTATTTCACTTTATATTCTCTTGGCAGTCATTCCGTGTGGTACAAGTTTATAAATACAGGAGCCCCTGGATGACTCAGTTTGACATAATCATTCTCTGGATAAAGAATTTGGAAAGTAATAGAAAAAGAATAATATACCACTCATTTCTTCACATCAATGATACTGACAATTCAGTAGTCTGAAAGTCATTACATAGGTAGGCATGGTTAATGCTGATTGATTTTTTGTGATGGATTCATGTGTTTTGATTTTATTTAATCCTCACAATAACTCTGTGACATATTGAATTTAAGGAGCTCAATCTCTCATTGCTACTTACTGACATTTTCTGTAAATGCAATGTCCTTTATATGACAACATAGTGTCTCTGTTTTTACCTTTTTTAAAAATATAATATATATACACAGAAAAGTATACATAAGTGCACAAGTTGATGGGGTTTTGCAAATTGAACACACCCATGTATAGCATCCCAGACCAAGAGACCCAGAAGCTCCCCCATGCTCACCTCTAGTCATTATCCATCCCATCAGCCTTCAAGAGACACCAAAATCCTGAATTCTAATAACATATGTTTTTGCTTGTTTTTGTATTTTATATCAATGGAATCATATAGTATATTCTCATTTATATTTGACTTCTTTAACTTAACATTATATTTGTGAAATTCATCTGTATTGTAACCTGTAATTGTGTATTGTCATTCTCATCATTGTATGCTATTTCTTAAATTGTGAATATGCCACAATTTATTTATGCATTCTATTGTTGGTAGGCATTTGAGTATTTTTACTTTGGGGCTATCACAAATAATATTATTATGAACATTCTAATATATGCCATTTGGTAAAATATACACATATTTGGAGATTACATGTCTATATTTGGATATACTGGGAATATATACGTGAGAATTGGATTGCTGAGGCA
>NW_012152063.1:4757040-4758102 GCF_000956105.1 Propithecus coquereli
CCATGACCTCAAAAAAAAAAAAAAAAATTATCTCTCACATATGAGTGAGAACATGCAGTATTCATTCTTTTTTTCCTGATTTGTTTCACTTAACATGATGTCTTCCAGTTTCATCCATGTTGCCATGAATGACAGACTATTTATTTTTATGGCTAAATAGTATTATACTTTGTATATATATCACATTTTCTTTATCCATTCATCTGTTGATAGACATTTAGGTTGATTCTGCATATTAGCTATTGTGAATAGTGCTGCAATAAGCATGGGGCTGCAGATATTTCTTTGTCATACTGACTTCCTTTCCTTTGGCTAAATATCCAATAGTGGAATTGCTGTACCATATGGTCATTTTAATTTCAGTTTAAGGAACCTCCACATACTGTTTTCCACAGTGGCCATATTAATTTCCATTCCTACCAACAGTGTACAAAAGTTCCCTTTCTCTGCATCGTTGCCAGCATTTATTTTTTGTCTTTTTGATAGTAGCCAGTCTAACTGGGGTGAAATGCTATCTCTTCGTGGTTTTGATTTGCCTTTACCTTATGATTAATGATCAGTGACATTTAACATTTTTTCATATATTTGTTGTCCGTGTGTGTGTCTTATTTTGAGAAATGTCTGTGAAGCTCCTTCATGCACTTTTTAATTGGTTTATTGCTTTTATTGCTATTGAGTCATTTTGAGCTCTTGTATATTCATCAGTTGTCAGATAAATAGTTTGCAAATATTTTCTCCCATTCTACAGTTTGTCTCTTCACTCTGTTGATTGTTTCATTTGCTGTGCAGAAGCTTTTTTAGTTTAATATAGTTTCATTTGTGTATTTTTGTTGTTCTTCACTGTGCTTTTTGGAGTTTAAACCATAACAATTCTTGGGGGAAAAAATGTCTCACTCTGCCTCTCACCATAACGACTTTTATTGGACATTCTGGAAATTGTGATTTAAGTTAGAGTATTAGAATGAAAAAACAATATGTTGTTTCTTAATATATAGGTCTTAAGGAGAATATTTATGCCAGTAATATATAATAGACAATTTATAATCCAGAAAACAGCAAAAG
>NW_012152063.1:4759866-4760964 GCF_000956105.1 Propithecus coquereli
GCCTACATTGATCAAATTCACAAAATGATTATTTGATTTTCTTTTCATTTTATTAAAGACTATCTTATTGGTAGAATCTATCTTCTTCTACTGAATTAAAATTCTTGGCAGTAAAGCAGTGGCCATAGGCAGTTTTTTTTAGTTTTAGTTTTTGTATCATTTTAGTTTTCATGTGAAAAGATAGTGGCATAATTTTAGAGAACAAAATCTCCAAAATTTGCATTTTCAGCAATGTTGTCTGAGGTGGCTGCTAAATCTTGAGTGTCCAAGTTGAGCTCCGATTCCATTTTGGCATAAACAACAATATGACATTTAATGACATCCGGGTGTGGAGATAGTTGCTACTCTCTTGGGAGTTGGAGACCTACTTGGCAAGTCTGAAATTGGTTTCTGATTTCCACATATTTGCATTTCCTTCTTTCTGCTGAGCAGTATCATTCTGTTGCACTAAGGAAGCTTTACTAACACCTAATTTAGGAAGAGTTGGTGAATGGTATTCACAGAATGGGCAAGATAATTAAATTCTTCATAGTAGCACAACAGCCAGATCTGAGAGAGAAAGTTTCCTGAACACTCCAAGTTTCCTTATTTGGACTTGGATGATTGAGTGAACTCTCACATCATGAATGTGGGAACCATGACATCACGTGCCTCATCAAGATCTGGCTAACTCAGCTTCATTTGGGGCATATTAATGAGGATTTCAGGCTTTGGCATTCTAGCTGTTTCCATTGATTGTTTTTCAATTTCCTCTAGTCACACATAATACTGAGTTTCTTGCATCTGAGGTATAAAAATGAGTGAGACATTCTTTATAGCTTTGGGTTGCCCATTGTCTTGTAAGAGAAATAGGCATGCACATAAATAACAATACAGTGTAATATACAAAAATAGAATTGTGTATAATGAATGTTACAGAGTGAAAATTATGTTTTAAAAGTCAGAGAGTCATGAAATTTTCAAAAAGAAACATAAGTTTTTAATTGGTGAATAAGAGTCATGTAGCCAACAATTTTAGAGGAAGTATTCCAGAAGATAAATGGCTTTGACAAGGCATAAAATGTGTATTTAGGGAATTACCAGTATTTTGATATTCCT
>NW_012152063.1:4770246-4771593 GCF_000956105.1 Propithecus coquereli
TACCTTAAAGTTTACTATACAGTGGGCATAGAGTAAGACTGTGGGCATTTTCTGTGAGTTGACTGAAAGAGAAAATGGTGTCAAGAACACACAATGGGGAAAGAATAGTCTCTTCAAAAAATGGTGTTAAGAAAACTGGATATTCACATGCAGAAGAATGAAATTGGACCCCTATCACATACCATATATAAAAACCAACTCAAAATGAATCAATGACTTAAATGTAAGGCCTGAAACTGTAAAACTACTAGAAGAAAACATAGGGGAGAAACAACATGACATTGGTATGGACGATGATTTCTTGGATAAGTCCCCAAAAGCATAGGCAACAAAAGAAAAATTAGACAAATGTCAAAAAAGAAAAAAAGCTTTCACATGTGACTAAAACAATTAACAGAGTGAAGAGACAGACCATGAAATGGAAGAAATATTTGCAAACCATACATCTGATAAGAAGCAAATATCCAAAATACATAAGAAACTCAACTCAATAGAAAGAAAACAAATAACCTGATTTTAAAAATGGGCAAAAGACCTGAACAGATATTTCCCAAAAGAAAATATATGAATGGCCAACAGATATATGAAAAAAATGCTAAATATCTCTAATCATCATGGAAATGCAAATTAAAACCAAAATGAGGTATCACCTCATATCTGTTGGAATGGCTATTATAAAAAAAAAAATTACTAAAGATAACAAATGTTGGCAAGGATGTGGAGATAAAGGAACCCTGGTATACTGTTGATGGGAATGTAAGTTAATACAGTATTATGGGGATTCCTCAAAAAACTAATAATAGAATTACCATATTATCTTGCAATCTCACTTCTACATATATGTCCAAAGGAATTGAAATAGGTATGTTGAAGAGATATCCACACCCCCATGTTTATTTCAGTATTATTCAAAATAACTAAGATATGGAAGCTATCTAAGTGTCCATCAAATTCCAAAAATGAGTAAATTAATAAGGAAAATTTGGTAAATATACAATGGAATACCATACAACCTTAAAAAAGGAGGAAATTCTGTCATTTGTGACAACATGGATGAACCTGGATGACATTATGTTAAAATAAGCCAGGCTCAGAAGACAAATACTGCATGTGTATTCACCCATATGTGGAACCAGAAAAATTTGATTTCATAGAGACAGAGAATATAATGGTGGTTACCTGTGGCTAGGGGAATAATGAATGGGAAAATATTGGTCAAATGGTATCAATTTTCAATTAGACAGGAGAAATAACTTTATGATCTATTATCAGCACAATGGCCATAGTTAATAATAATGCAATGTATATTTCAAAGTTGCTAAAAGAATAGATTTTTACCACAAAAAA
>NW_012152063.1:4772163-4780036 GCF_000956105.1 Propithecus coquereli
GCATATGGAGGTCAGGAAGGTTATTTGCAGCACACATGATTGGGGATATTCATCTTCAAGGCTTAGCTTTCTTCCACACAGTGTAAAATACCCACAATTCCAAGTATGAAGGGACACAAACGATCTCCTTTGAGAATTCCACAGGACAATACAGGCGCCCGAGCTGTTCTTCATAGAGCGACAGGGCTTCTGTCAGATTGACGCAGTTCCCCTGTGTGAAATATTTCCCATCCTGTTTCAATACTTTCATCGAGAGGTCAAGAATCAGTCTGAGAAACTCCCATGTGGAATCTTCTTCTGGAGACGTGGAGATTGGAACAGCCGTCAAATCATTAATCACATAATCAAACTCTCTCCCTTCTTTGGCGTACCTCTTCAGTACTGGAATGCAGTCTTCTATCAGAACCTGATAGCAGTCTCCTTTAAGATTGTCTAAGACATCACCGCACGTTTTTCGCATGTGTTTCTTACATCCATCAATCACCATTTGGTCAATCTCTACCATAGTGACCATCTTTGGTTTCAGTTTGACTATTTCACATAATATGCCCCCGTCTCCACCTCCCAGAATCAGTACATCTTTGCCAGTGTAATCTTCTTTGCCACTGCCCATGATGGCCCGGGTATATGCCAAGTCACTCTCTGCCAAATTGACATCCCCGCTAAGGATGAGAATATTTCCAAATTGCTTTGAGTGTAGAATTTTAATGTTCTGATAAGGCGAATCTTCATCATACACCACTTCATCTATGTCGTATTCAACCAGGCGCCCATCAGCGGTGGGCCAGTATCTGTCGATGGCCCCTCCTCGAACTATGGGTGGTAATCGCTTCACCCGCCCAGTACCGTCCTGGTTCAATTCTTTCATTTTTTCTTCAACTTTGTTCAAAAGACTGTCAATTTCTTCCTCGCTCTGTGCATCACTGTCGTAACTCTGAAGGTCCAATAACACCAATCCATGTGGGTAAATTCTCAAGTTGGCAAAGCTGCCATTTTTGTTTGTGTAGGTTGCTAAATAGCCGTGGTCCTGCCAGGTATGCACCGACTCCGCCATCCCCTGCTCCTGGAAAATGGACTGGAGGCCTTTTAGAATGGTCTCACCATCAGCTTTGGCGCCGAGCATGAAGTCGAGCGTGCTGTGCCGTGCTGCTGCCATAGTGAGGCGAGGCCCTGTGCCATGCCTGGGGGAGGCGACCGCGGGAGACTGGAGGGCCGCGCGGCGTGTCAGGCAGCGGCCGGCGGGGAGTGCCAATTAACTAATTTTTAATAAAGAGAAAAGGAGGATAAAAGACTGAACCTATCATTTAAAACCAACCTGAGCCAATTTGGCTGTTCAATAATTGATAGCCTCTACAGATTGAAGTTAGGTATATATTGTTTGACACCTGGTTAAAAGGTTATCTGTCTGAAAATAAGTTTAGACCAAATCTGCCAAATAAACTCACATTTATCAATAGAAAGACACAAAAACAGTCATGCAACATTTTCTTGTAAACTTGAAGATGAATGTATATTGACTAGGACCTTATCTGAGATCACTCAAAGGGAAATGCAAACATATCTGACAGCAGAATCAGCTTGATTTGCAGTTGGTTTTGATTATATTGTAATCCTTGTTACCCAGACCTTGGACACGTGGAGCTCTAGATATCATATGTTACTACAAAGATGTTCAGATTCTAGGCATACTGGATATTTACATGTTGCTCATGCCAGAGATGTGTTGCCCATGCAATCATTCTGTTGAACCACATATCTTAAATGCTTCAAAAATTCACCAAATTAATTTCTAACAATCTTTATGTTAATAATACCCCTGATGTATATTTAAATAATGTTATTTGAAACCCCTTGCTGGTAAAGAGGTTTAGTTGCTTCAAAGGCTGACTACCTATGCCTGGTGTGTGGACTACAGTTGGCTAACCCACACATGCATTCCACCGTTTTGTGACAGCACTCTGAAATAAATGACCACATAATATTTGTACAGTTATTAAACAGTATGAAGAAGGAAAACTTATTTGGAGGGATCAAATGTAATAAATTCAAAGAAGGTAGAAAATTAATAATATTTAATCCACAATGAAAGAGTCAAGAGCAAATTGAATCTATCAAGGAGAACAATCTGGGATCAAGAAATAGTGCCTCACTCAGTTGAAAAGAAAAATTATTGAATTTAAGTGAGTAATAGAGAATTTGAAGATCTAATGAGATGCTATGGAAAATTTAATCAAAGAATTAGAAGGGCATTTAGAGGAATTCTTTCAGAATAGAACAAAAAAGGGGGAAGAAATAAACAGAAAGAAGAAAAAAAAGGAAAGACATGAGAAATCCAATATAGTTGTAATATGAAATCCAGAACCTGAGAAGAGAGTAGTCTCTAATATTTTAGAAATCTAAAATTGCCAATTGAATATTCATCCAACAATTATTCATGCTTATAATTAAACTCAAGAAGTCTAATTTTAATGCAGAATTTGGATAATTGTTGTCACTTTAGATCTTCCTTGTCCAAGATGGTAGCCACCAGCCACATTTGGCTACTGAGCACTTGAGATGTGTCTAATCTGAATTGAAATGTGCTGTTAAGTGTAAAATTCATGGTGGATTTTGAGGACTAAGTATGAAAACAAGAATATAAAACACCTAATAATTTTTAACATTTATCACATGTTAAAATGATTAAAAGTTTGATATGTTGAGTTTAAACAAAACATATTACAATGTATTCACCTGTTTCCTTTAGTTTTTTAATGTGTCTAATAGAAAACATTTTTATTGGACAGTGCTGTTCTAGACGCTACTATCTTGACTTGGAAATATTTTGTTACTCTTATTTACTTTCGAGGTCTTGGGACACAGTCCTAGAAAAATTTTAGAAGGAAATTTTTTTTTTCTTTAATGTGGACTGGATTTTAGAAAAGAGTCAAAAGTCATTTTGAGCTAAGCCTATTAAGTGAGGTGGTGATAAAATTGGATAACACCCTTGGGATCAAAAACAAGGTTAGACAACTGTATATTGAGTCTTCTAATTTTGGGTGACTCATAAACTGGATCACAGCACATTTCCTCAGACCTCAATTTCCTTTTCCATAAAATGAGAGATTTCTACTAATCTATTTCGAAAGCTCCTCAGCAATCTTAATAAGTTTGGAAATAATTCCATGTTAGGCTTAACGCTTTAAGATAGTGAAATTGGTTTTGGAATCTGATGAAGACCTAAAGAATGATTTTAGCTATGCTCAAATCTAATGATGGCCCAGTTTTCCACTGAGATTAGAGACATTAACCACTATAAGACAAGCAAACCAATGCAAGCATTTCCTATCCTCTCTTTGCTTCTTCTTCTGTTTTTGATTTCAATTGTTTCTCTCTTTGTAAATGAAATAAATGGATGTGTAAAGATGTTATTTATACTCAAATACTATACATATTCATTTCCTTTAGACTTCACAAAATAGCATCTAAAGCTTTCTTTTTATTTTTCAACTATTCTGATTGAGAAAAAGTTTTTCTTAGCATTTGATTTATGGAGCTTATATAGATATACCTACTTCACATTTACCTTACATTTTGATAATTGTTTCTTTGATGACTTTAATTATAAAAATTCCAATAAGAAATGAAAGTAATAAAAACAATTTTAATTGGTGCCTAGAAAAAAGTCTTTCAAAGTTAGGTGAATGGATTTATAAAGGTAATAAATCCTTTGGTCTTTTTCCACATAGCTCTGGCAAAGTTTGCAAGAGGAAAATAAAATTCTTTCACTGCAAATGTATTTGTTATGTCTGTGGGAAAGAATGTGCTTTTTAATGAAACACTGAATGTGCATTTGCTGTTCTAGTCAAATAACCTAAGGATAAAACTACATGTTCTAATCATAACCTCAAATGCTCAAAAGTTTTTTTCTCCTTTTTAAATGAAGTCTACCATAATCACATTCTTTTCGAGGATTGTGGAGAAAATGCTGAATTCTTCAGATCATCTACGTGTGATTTTGTGTTTTTGGCTTCTGCAAAGTATTTTCATATGACCTCCACTGAATAAAAATGATCAAAGCAATTTGTTAATGAAATAATTAATTTATTTACATTAAATAAATATTAATTCTGGACACAGCTATTGTGTCCAGGAAATAGGTATTGGACCTGTGGCCTAGGATTCTCTAATCTTGAAGACCAATTTCAGTTCAATATCTATGTGATGATTAAGCAACTTAGGAAAACACCTCTTGGCACACAGTAGAGATGGTCACAAAATATTTTTTGAAAGAACCATTGAACTATGTTGCAATAATAAAGATAACTAACCTTTATTAAGTGCTCGTTCTGTGTTAGACACTGTTTAACAACCTGATATCACTTAATACTCACAACTCTGTAAGATACATATTACTCCAATTTGATAGATGAAGAAAGGAAGCGTGGAGAAGTCGGATAATTGGCTTATAGTTTCACAGCTAGTAAGTGATGATGCTGGGATTTGGATCTAGGTCCAAAGGACTACAGTGACCATGATATGAGGCCACCTGATAATGTTACCCTAACACCAAGATGTTCTGAACCTGTGGTTGTATCTCAAAATACATCCAGACATGATCCAGTTGGCTTTAGATCACACTCTAAGCGGGAAGGGGCTGGGAATGAAACAGGATCATCAAAATGGGGCAGGCAGTGAAGAGTTGACTCAGAACAAGTTCAGTACCCCAGACAGACCGAGTTACTGATGTTAATGATCATAAAATGATGAAATAAATTTTAATATTTAATATATAGCTGACATAATTAAACAGGCAGAAAATCATCCAGTCAAATAATTTATAGAAATAGTTCATAGCTATTTTGTTGTATGTCTAAATTCAGTGTTTTCTTTTTCTTATATTTAATAAGCATTGGAATAAAATATTTTTGTTATATTTAAATTTTAAAATTCATTTAAGCAGATAAAGTGCATTTGATGATTAAACTTTCTTTATCCAGTAAAAGGAATACACACACACACACACACACACACACACACACATTAGCCAATAAATAGAAAAAAAAAATAAAGAAAAAAAGCTTAAAATATTTAGTAAATACTTAGGTATTATTAACTTGAATGAGTGCTTCTCAAGCAGGGCGATTATCATCTCTCCCCTTCTTCCCCGAGTGCACACACACACACACACACACAAACACACACAGAAGAGGCATTTGGCAACGCCAGGAAATATTTCTGGTTGTCACAACTGGGTAATATGCCACTGGCATCAAGGTTATAGATGGGATGTTGCTGAATAACCTACAATGCACTGGATAGCCTTTCCCCTTTCCCAATCCACAATTACTGAATCAATAAAGTAAATAATGCCAAGGTCGAGAATCTGTGCACTAAGTGATAAACTCTTTCCTATTTCAGGATAATTCTCTTTAGAATTTTTTTTTCTGCTTCTAAATAGACCATTACTCTAACTTTTATAAAGAGATTATATGCAATTTCTTATCATATTAATAACTTGTAATATCACAACTTGTTTTAAATGTTTTGATTGGTATAGAAAAATTATAATATTATTACTTGATGCATCACTGAGGCAACAGATGTGGTTTTTGCTTCCTAATAACTTCATTATAGTGATAAAACTTTATACCACATTCCTTACCATATTTACTTGAAATCAGATTTTAAAGATAAATCAAATAAAATTCAAACGAGAGAAAATGATGAGCTATTAATGACGAGCTATTAGTTATTCATAATAGTCAAGAAAAAATTATGAAAAAATATCTTAAATGCTACCTCATATCAAAATGTAGACCTATTTATCCTATTTTTAAATTATATGTGTTAAATTAAATAAGCAGGATACCATTAGCCTAAGGCTGGATCCATACTTTGAGATCCTACAGAACAAATTGCAACCTAAGTTAGAACATAAACAAACTGAAACCTACCGGAGGAGTGTAACAAATAGCAGTCTCAGCTAACCATAAGCAGCCAGGTTTCAGCCAATCACAGGCAACCATCTCATTACCCTAGGCCCAATAAAGCAAATGCCTCATCACACCATGCTCAAATAAGGCAACTGCCTAGCTGTAGCCGGTCTGGTGATTTCTCTACTTTGCTTCTGTGTTTGGCGTATAAAAGCTGGCTGCTCATGCCGCTGGGTGGAGAGCTCTCTGAACCTCTTCTGGTTTTGAGTGTTGCCTGATTCATTCTTTGCTCAGATAAACTCTGCTAAACTTAATTGCTCTAAAGTTGTTTTTTTTTTTTTAACATATGTAAAAGATATAAACAGATATTTGCAAACTATACAGGAAAAATACATTCACATCTCTAACTTTTGGGATCTTAACGTTTTAGAATATTTACTTCTCTATTTTAGGGTTTATGAAAAGTGGATTATAATTTCCCATATATCTCAGGTAAATATAATCTTAGGGAACATCCACTGTGTATTAATTTTTTTTTAATCCATGAATAGTTACACTTCTACTATCTATCCTCTCTGAAATATTTTCTGGTTCACATTTAGGTTGAATCTTTTAAAATAATTTGACAAACCCTTTAAATGAGAATAATAAGGAAATCAGTTGTAGCATTTATCAGGCTTTATTATCTTAAAAATCCAAACAGGCCTCCCTTTGAATAAGTTTAGTTGTTGAAATAATCACAATAAGCTGGAATATAATTGATAGATCTGAAGATAGAATAAAGTCCAACTTATGTTATTGTTAAAGCATCAACTACAGTGTCGGGTGAGGAAAATTTCCATCCCAGGCCTGTTATTGTCTAGTAAATTTGAGGAAAGCACTAACTTTCTAGAGCTCAGTTTCCTCACCTAATGTATAAGCCAGTGTCTCAACAGAAAAGTCAAAATCACGACAAGCATTTACAACTTAAGAACTTTAATGTACAGAATTGTTTATAACAGTGATGAAAAGGCTGAGAATTTATACAGAGGATGGTGAGGCACCCCACAATTACCCTTCTAGCAATAAGTCATAATCATGTCTACAATGGATAATCAAAGGAAGGAGGCATTGTTAACCAGAGTTCATCCTCTGTGGCAGAAGCTGGAACCATGGAAAAGATAATGCCTCTACCAGGGACACAAACATTACCCCGGCTCTCTCTTCCCATCTACTCTCCAGTCTCTCTCCAGATCCTTCCATTAGCTAAACCCAAACAAAAACCACCTTACACATAGAAGCATGGAAAACACAGCTTGAAATTATCTCTGACAATAGGGAATAGAACAGAGGAAGGGTAAAGAATTCATTTCAGAAGAGACAGCCTAGGACTGGCACTTCTGTAAAAAAAGGAAATTGTAGGCAGATAGGGAAAGTGAATATAGTACACATGCTTTGAAATCAGACAGGCTGTTCTACTCTGTAATTAGTTATGTGAACTTTAGACAAGTTTTATATATTTTCTAAACCAAATTTCCTCATCAGAAGATAAGGTAATGATACCTATCTCACAGTGGTTACACGGATTAAATTAAATAATATAAATGTGTTTGACAACTTCTCATTCATTTTTCACCATATATTACTGTCATTATTATTATCCTCATTTTTACATATGAAGAAACTGAGAATGAAATTGGCTAACTATCCCAAGGTCACACAGATAGCAAGCAGAGAACTCCAACATGGTTTACTCCAAAGCCATATCCTTAACCTTAACTCATACATCATATTGCCTTTTCTGTATTTAGCTTAGTGCCTGAAGCATAGTGTACAAAAAACAAAAAGAAAACAAAATGCAATGTCCTTTTCCTATTTCTTCAAATACTTTTCAAGTTACATTTTATAATTTGTTTTGATAACTTGACAATTATAGTCTTACCGTGTGGTATGGATATGGTTATAGCAAATAATTTCTC
>NW_012152063.1:4780746-4788736 GCF_000956105.1 Propithecus coquereli
TATTTGTAGTAGACAAGATAATGGCTGCTCAAAGATTCTAATGTCCTAATTCCCAGAATTTGTGACTATATTATTTTCCATGGCAAAAAGAATTTGGAAGGATAATTTAAGCATCTTGAGTTGGGGAAATTATCTTAGATTATCCAGTTGGTCACAATGTAGTAACAAAGGTCTTTTTACATGCTAGAGGAAGGTGAGAAAGACAGAGAAGGAGATGGGAAACAGAAGCAGCGGTCAGGGCAGTTGCAGGTTTTGAAGATGGAAGGGGGCCATGAGGCAAGAAATACGGGCAGCCTCTAGAGGTTGGAAAATGCAAGGAATGCGCTCTCCACAAGAGCCTCCAGGAGGAACACAGCCCCGCTGACATGATTTTATATTCCTAAAACCCATTTCAGACTTCTGACCTCCAGAATTGTGAGATAATGAATTTTCATTGTTTTAAAGTCACTAAGTTTATGGTCATTTGTTACAGCCGCAATAAGAAACTAATACAGTATTGTTTTGAATCATCACACCTCTTCTTTCCTGTTTTGTTGTCTTGGGCAAATTGCTTAATCTCCCTAAGCCACAGTTACATAACATAAAACATGGGCACAATAATTCTTAATTACAGGTTAGTTTCGAAGTGTGACAGCATTGTTTAGCATAGTGCCTGTCATGTTGTAAATATATAAGTGGGAGTTATTATTACTTTATTGTATTACTACTGTCAGAATTAATGCTACAGGATAATGACAAGGCCATATCAGGGTTAACCATCCTATCATCTCCTTGAAAAAATAAATGGAAAATATACCATATTAGTTTTCTAGTGCTGCTGTAACAAAATACCACAAACTTAATGGCTTAAAACAACACAAATTCATTGTATTACAACACTGTAGGTTAGAATCCTAAAATCAAAGTGTCAGCACAACTGCCTTTCTTTCTATAGGTGCTACAGGAGAATCATTCTCCTTGACTGTCCAGTTCCTGGGGGCTGCCTACATTCCTTGGCTTATGGCTACTTTTTTCAAAGCTAACAACAGTCAGCTGAGTCTTTCTCACATTCCATCACTCTTACTTTATTGCCATCATCACATATCTCTCCCTCTCTTCTGCCTCCTTTCTCTACTTTTAAGGCCCGTTGTGATTTTATTGGATCCACCTGGATAATCCAGTATCCATTTCTAGATCCATTACCTTCATCACTTCTGCAAAGTCCTTTTGATATGTAAGATAACATGGGCAAAGGTTCTGGGGATTACAATGTGGACATGTTGTGTCCTTGTGTCTTGTGAGGTACCCTTATTTTACCTAGTACATATATACTAAGCAAGATGAGTATCCTTCACTATTTTTCTTACATTTCAAGAATTTATAATCTGTGATAAATTTGGTTACCTGAGAAACAATTGAGATCGGTCTGAGATTTTCAAGGAGGGAGCATTCCCAAGATCAACGTCAGACAAGGAGTAAAGGATACAGCATAGAGGAGATGTTAAACTTTGATGTGGTTACAACAAAGTTTTCTCCAATCCCATGGGGAGCTCTGGAGCTGGGATGGGTTTTTGGAGTTGGTCCATCTTGAGGCAGAAAGCTTGGGCCTTGATACTTCTGTACGAACCAGTCATTGGATAAAGGCTGCCTCCCACCCATCCACAGAATGGATGTGGATTCCAGCAAAGAGACTCAGCTGAGAGTCCTCAGTGACCCACATTCCAAGCACCTGGGGGAGTGAATGTTTTCATCCTGAAAGGATACAGTGCAGCATCCACAATACAAACTAAGTCAGTTCAGTAACAATATCTTGTGCCAGATTTCATGCCCTTATTGTTCATTGTAGAAAAACCTAGGATAAAAATTATTTGGTTATATATCTTCATTAAAGAGCAATAAGACCTAGGATCCATAAATTAAATTGAATTCAGTTTCTTGTTTTTCCCTGGTATATTTCATTGTCACAAACACACCATTTGTCATTTTCCCTCTTTTTTCTAGCTGCAAAGTGACACTTGAAATAAAATGATGTCTCTTGCCAGTGAGAATATGTTTAATTAGATAAAATTTTTAACACTAGGTAAATGCTTTGTTCATACAATAATAACAACAAATATCTCTTTCAATGCTGCAATTACTTGCCTGTATTTAGCTTTGAAAAGGTATAATTGGACAGTAATTTGGATTAAAAAGGAAAAATATTCTTAATTGATATTACCTTAGGTTCCTTACTTAATTATACCAAATGTTACCTTTCTCTAAAGAAGTGAATGATAAATTTTTGTCCTGAAATAGGCAGAGGGAAAATTATCTGAGTTTTCTTTGCCTAGCTAGATCTGTGCAAGGACTTCCAGAAAAAGGCAGGAACAGAAATAAGGAGGGTCAGGGAATTGGCATCCACTGTGACTCATTAAGCATATTAATGATGCTTAATATTTTTAACACCTGGAAATCAGAGGAAAATTAGTTTGGGGGCCCAGTTCTTCAGAAGCATAACTGTACCGCTATTCTGGAGCCCCTGGAGCAGTTTACCGTCATGTCGCTACCATCCATAGAGAGGAGGCCATCAGGTATAAAATGCATTTTTTTTTTTCTGTAAGTATAAGGAAAAATGCACTTATATAGGCAATAGGTTTCTTAGGCCAAACTAAGATAACTGCCACAGTGTTTTTTCTGGCCCAGCCCCCTGACTAGTCGGCCTTCCGGGGAGGCATGAGTCAGCATACTTATGTAACCAAGGTGTCATCTCCTATGAGAACCCATGTGATCATGCTTTCCCATGGAATGTTGCCACCGTATATAAGAGCCATATATAAGCTCTCGCCGTGTTCTCCTCCATGCTTTTCGCTGCTGCTCTATCCCCCCACAGTAGTCAATAAAGAGTATGTTTCACCTCCCCAGTGCCACTCACCTTTCCTTCCAATTTCCGAAGCCTGCGCCAGAGCGTGCACTAGCCACAGAGCTTCCTCCTCACAGTATGTCAGAAAAACATCAGAGTTCTCATGTTTAACTTTCACAAAGAAGTTAAACATTCTTGATCTGAGCAATGATTAATTGATAAAAAAACTGTTTAGGTGTGGGTGCTAAAGAGGATTGTATTTTTATCTTTACTATCTGCAAAGAAAAGGAAAAAAAGCTCTCCATTGGTTTATCTTTATTGTCATTGACAAGTATGTGCTAAATGTCACAGCCACTCAACATTACAACATACACAGTTGTATGATTCCTAGGGCAGTAGTACCAAAGTATAATAGACTGGATGGCTTAGAATCACAGAAATGAGCCTAGCACTTCTGATAGCTAGAAGTCCAAAAGCAAGGTGTCAGAGGGGTTGGTTGCTTCTGAGGGTTGTAGAGAGAATGTATCCCATGCCTCTCTCCTAGCTTCTGGGGACAGCTGACAATCCTCGGCATTCCTTGGTATATAGATGCATCCTTCAAATCTGCGTCTGTTTCACATGGTGCAATCCTTGTGAATTTCTGTGTTCAAAATTCTCTCTTATTATAAGGAAGACACCAGTCATATGTATCAGTGTGATTGCATTTGCAAAAACCCCCTTTCCAAATAAAGTCAAATTCACAGGTACCAGGGGTCACGGCTTCAATATATCTTTTTGGGAGACACAATTCAACATACAACAAAAGGGAAGATTGGATCCCTAATGTTGAACATATAGAGAAGACGAGCGATTTCAGATCCAGTGAGGTTAAAAGAAGGCTCTAGTTAGGGTCTTGCTCCTTATAGGGTGGTTTGCAAAGCAGCAGCATGGGTGTCACCTGAGAATTTATTAGAAACGCAAAACCTCATCCTAAACCTACTGAATCAATTATTCAAATGCACACATTTGGTTTGAGAAGCATTGCTCTAGGGCCCACATCTGGAACTTTACTGGATGGATAATGCTATCTTCTTTTGCCAAGGCACACGATTTATGATTTTTCCTGTTTTCTCTTTCTAGCTGAAAAATGACACTTGAAATAAAATGATGTCTTTTACCAGTGATACTAAGCTCCATTAGGTAAAACATTTAATTATATGGAGACACTTTACCAAAACAATAAAGACAAATCACTTTCAACACTGCATAAACATAAAAAATGTATAATGGCTCACATTAGAAGCTTACTTCTCACTCATATGAAGTTCAAAGCAGCTGTTCCTGATCTCAGAGAAATTTTCTTCTAAGTGATGATTCAGACACCCAGGATTCTTCCATTTGGGGCTCTGCCATTTCCATAGCATGATTTCCACGTTCACCCTGTTCATCTGCTGTGAGCCTATGGACACGTCAAGAATAAGGGTGGCTGTGAGGGAGATTTTGAGGTTCATAGTGGTGCGCATCATCTCAACTCCCATTCCATTGGCTAGAATCCCATCACATGCTATGGGTTCTGGTGAGAGAGCCCAGGAAATGTAGTCTAGCTGTGTGCTTAGGAAGAATGATCTACTGGTGAGTAACAAAGGACTCTCCACAAGAATGCGAGTCTTGGAGTCTTAATCAGTAGGAGTTTAATCACTTGCAGCAAGTGAAGGAAGCCCTGGGAATATTCTCCACAGCAGTGTCTCCCTGAGAACAAGTGGAATGAGTTTTTTCTCAGGTGATAGAGAAAGAAAATGATGTGTCACAACATGTGGGGGTAATTTTCCTTACGCATGCGTGATTAGTTGTCATGCTTGCACAAAGGTCACATATTATGGTAATGAAGCTCATGACTTGAGTTCCTTTACATGCTATCAGAGTCTGTCAGGGGCTAAGTTTAACCAGTTGAGTAAGCTGCAGGCCTTGAAAACAAAGGCTGCAGAATAGATTGATTATTCAAGTTGACTGAATTCCTATATTCTCTGGAGACCTTTCTTTTTTTCTTTCTGGAGATGAGTCTGTTGTCCAACAAACCAATTCTACCTCAGGTATCTATGTGTGAGGCAGTAGATTATCTCTGGCACGAATTTGTGAGACCTTCTGCCACAATTTTTTAATCCTTAATATTGTAACTGCCCATTATCTAAGGGAGGCATAAGAAATTGCATAACTACAATTAAATTCAATCTACTACAGACTCCAAACTATTACAGTAATGTATGAGAAATCTTTAAAAGGAGGGAATTACAGAGATGAAAATAGGTGTCAAAGCCTGACTTTCCATACATGCATTCTCCATTTTAACTAAAATATTTTGGTTTCCTACATTGTGTCCAGCACTAAGAATAACAATATAAACAGGACATAGTTTCTGAACTCAAGAATTCTTAGTCCAAAAAAAATGACTCTCAAAATTGTTCTCACAATAGGATCCTCCAGGTAGCTTTAAAAAGATTTTTTTTTCTTTTGATAATGAGGTTCTACTCGAGTACAATTAAATCAGAACATCTGGGGGGTTAGGGGAATGGACATTGGTATTTTTTTAAAGTTCTTTAAGTAAGACTAATATCTAAACAAGGCTGAGAACCCCTGAGCTATTTGGACCTTACAGTTCGTTGTCTTACAAATTTTATTAATACCTATGGCCGATGACTGTGGCTGAGGCAAACAACAAAGTCACATTTACCAGGTTTACTTTACACTCAGAACCATGAAACTTCTGAAGCATCCTTTATGTTGCCTAGCAATCACAGTCCATTCTTTTAAACATGCGGCTAAAAAAAGTTTTCTATGCCTTCTCTTTTACTTCCTCCCTCACCCACATGTTCAGCTGGAGGCCTTGCATCCTAGTACACTAAGAAAATATAAGTAATCAAAAGAGAACTTCTACATACTCGTACCACCAAATTCACCCATCTACTAGCCTCTGTGCCCAGATACTATGGTATATCATGCAGAATTTGGTCACAAAAACAAAACCTACTTTAAGTATTTCAAATACAAAATACTTTAATACAGGAATTTGAAAGAACTGGCAGTGTGAAAGTTTGGTAAGCTTCTGTTAGGATTCAAGAAAGCAGGAAGTAGAGGAATTATAGGAAACTACCAAGTAAGGCCTCAGCCTCCTGCAATGCTAATGTTGGAAATTTGCAGGAAAATGCGTGAAATATATGGTAAACTTTTATATGGGAAGCCTGCATGCCTATCCACTGTAGCCAGAGCCTTAATGGTTCTATCTCTCTATATTTCCAAATGTTACACAAATGCATCTCCTTGGTAGAATGTTGTCGAGGAAGTTTGAAAAACAATACTCAGAATTACATTTGTGTAATATAAGCAGAAAGTACAGTAAGGAGTGGCAATACTGTTGTAATGCCAAAATAGTCTCTGCTACATCGATTTTTTCAACTGTTATAATAAAATAGTCTATAGATGAACAATCTGTGCTACTATTTAATCTACTCTCTCTACTTCTCCAACTCAAGCAAAAATCTGCAGTAATTTTCCCACCTCAATCCTACTTCATCATTTTTTTCTCTCTACTGAAGATGAACATACCAATATGCTAGCTGTTTCTGTTTTTCAAATCTCCTATATGCTTCCTAATTTTTTTGTTTGCTTTTCTACCAATTGCAGTTGGAAATTTGTTGATTTCCTTCTTTGCTTCTTATATTTTGAAACTGCTATCAAATGCATACATACTCTGAATTGTGATGTCTTCTTAACGAATTGATATTTTTATCATTATGAAATGTCTCTCTTCATTACTATAATACACTTTATTTTGCATTTTACTTTGCCAGAAATTAATACAGCCATATTGTTGCTGCCCAACCAGATTCATTTGCCTGCTGCCCAAGCAGCAGCCAATATGCTGAGTCAGCAGGTTTTAAAATAAGTGTCTTTATTGTGCATGGCTCTAAGCAGGGAGACGGGAGAAATTTCTAAAATCTGCCTCCCCGAGAACTTGGGACATGGGGTTTTTAAGGATAGTTTGGTAGGCAATTAGGTTTGTTAATTAGGGCAAAATTATAAGGGTATAGGAATCATCTTCTTATGTTATTTCGGTCCCCAGGGTCACAATTCCAGTTGAGTTGTTTTCTTGGCATGGGCTGCTGGTCTGGGTGGGTTAATCAATCCACTGGAAGGCGGGGCCTGGAAGATATCTTGAAAACTACCTTTAGGTTTCAAAAAGGTGATGTCATCTATGGAGAAAGTTAAGAATCTTTATGGACACCAGCTATATGGCATGCCTCTGGAGTGGCAAGTACAGGGGGACAGTTACTAATTTTTATCATTAGTTTTAGCCAGGCCCTTACCACAGTTCTCAACTTGCACCCTGTTATTGAAGGGAGGTTTCAATATTTGCTTTGCCATGTTGACTTTTTGTATGATTGCCATGTTCTTACTCTTCACTTTCAACCTGTGTTTCAACTGATAATGGGAAAAAAACCCAAACTCTGTAAATTAATTTAAAGAGATTTATTCTGAACTGAATGTGTGTGACCAGCCCAGAACACATGGCCTCAAGAGGTGCTGCAAAAATACTCTGGTTTGCAGTTTGGTTTTATACATTCATGGAGACAGGAATTACACCTAAGATCCTAAGTCAGTGCATGGAGGGGGTACATTGGTTTGGTCTGAAAAGGCAGGATGTCTCAAAGCAGGGACTTACAGGTTATAGGTGGGTTTAAAGACTCTTCGATTTGTAATTGGTTAAAGAAATGAATCTTTTATGTAAAGGCTTGGACACAGGAGTGGTTTAAGCTTTGCCTTGTATAGCTTTAGGCCTCTTCATGATTTACTATTTTATTGTTACAAGGAATGTCTCCAAAAGGTGGGGGAGGGTATGACGAGGCATGTCTGACCTCCCTTCTCATGACCAGCAACTCAGTTGTAAGGTTTTTCTGGGGTCCTGTTGACCATGAGGGGGTCTTTTCAGTCTGTTTAGGGGCTTAAGATTTTATTTCAGTTCACGCAAATTGAAATATATTTCCTATGAACTGCATATAGATGAGTCTTCCTTTTTTCCCACTCACAATCTCTACCTTTTAACAAGAGTTAGAATGTACATTAGTTTACATTTAATTAAGTATTGTTATTGCAAGATTTAAGTCTTCCTTTTTGCTGTTTGTTTTTTATCTCATTTAT
>NW_012152063.1:4789056-4789661 GCF_000956105.1 Propithecus coquereli
AAAAAAAGAAATTTCATCAGTTCTCGATTTTTTTTCTTTTCTAGCAGACTGCTAGAGTCTTTGCTTTTATAATAATAAGGATTCTTTTAGGTGCCTAAGCATATAGGTTTAACTAATTCATTCATAATTCATTTCCTGTTAAGAATAGTGAACAACAAGAATTGGTACCAAAGGGAAATAAAAGTGTTGGTATATTCAAAGGACCATGATTTAACTACAGCTTGCAAACGTGTACAACATCTCAACAGAATTTAATTTCACTTATGGAGCAAAACTTTTGCATTAATATTTTAATTTCTAAAAATTGAAATTAGGGCTTCAGTCATTAAAGATTTACATACATTACATACTTTAACATATTCAGGAGAAATGTAGTCATTAATTATATCCTTGCTTTTTGAGGCATAATTTGCAGTTAAAATATGAGTTAGGCAAAATGTTATATGTTTCTAACATTTGCATTTTCTTTTTAAATTTTCAAATCTGGACATAACACTGCAACCATTTATCTCTTCCCTTTACTTTCACCAATGTGTCAATTAATAAGACTAAAAGAGTCTTTATTAGGGTTTCTTAAAAATGGAAAATCTCTTATACCCAGCTGA
>NW_012152063.1:4789711-4790448 GCF_000956105.1 Propithecus coquereli
TTCCCACCTCAATCCTACTTCATCATTTTTTTCTCTCTACTGAAGATGAACATACCAATATGCTAGCTGTTTCTGTTTTTCAAATCTCCTATATGTTTCCTAATTTTTTTGTTTACTTTTCTACCAATTGCAGTTGGAAATTTGTTGATTTCCTTCTTTGCTTCTTATATTTTGAAACTGCTATCAAATGCATACATACTCTGAATTGTGTTGTCTTCTTAATGAATTGATATTTTTATCATTATGAAACATCTCTCTTCATTACTATAATACACTTTATTTTGCATTTTACTTTGCCAGAAATTAATACAGCCATATTGTTGCTGCCCAACCAGGTTCATTTGCCTGCTGCCCAAGCAGCAGCCAATATGCTGAGTCAGCAGGTTTTAAGCTAAGTGTCTTTATTGTGCATGGCTCTAAGCAGGGAGACGGGAGAAATTTCAAAAATCTGCCTCCCCGAGAACTTGGGACACAGGATTTTTAAGGATAGTTTGGTAGGCAATTAGGTTTGTTAATTAGGGCAAAATTATAAGGGTATAGGAATCATCTTCTTATATTATTTCAGTCCCCAGGGTCACAATTCCAGTTGAGTTGGTTTCTTGGCGTGGGCTGCTGGTCTGGGTGGGTCAATCAATCCACTGAAAGGCGGGGCCTGGAAGATATCTTGAAAACTACCTTTAGGTTTCAAAAAGGTGATGTCATCTATGGAGAAAGTTAAGAATCTTTATGGACACCAG
>NW_012152063.1:4790498-4791089 GCF_000956105.1 Propithecus coquereli
GATGTTTCGATTTTAAGGTTCAAAAGAAATTATGTTCCTATCCTCACTCATCACTCTTTAAAATCTGAGATAGAAATAAGAATGATAGGATTAAAGACTCTCTCTCAGTTTTAGGACGTTAAAGTAAAGGCAAACCAGAAAGGACTGAAACAGCAATGAGCAAAAGGCTGAAACTGGAGCCCCTGGGGAAACAGGTCTGTGCTCCTGACTAACTTAAGCTCAGATTGGGTCAGACTGAGTTTGTATCTATTCCAAATTATAATAGTGATAGCTCCATCTCACATACCCAATCAGTAGAGTTAGAGCAGACATATTTTAAACTCATCGTTTGACTGAATTGACCAGATGTTTGGCTGAATTGAATGAGATGTTTCTAGTATAATGTGGACACAGCCTGAGAGTTACTGAAAGGTTGGCAGGTCTCTGACTTTTCCTAGTCTAGATAAAAAGAAAGCAAAACAAGCAAGAGGCATGTATAATGCAGGGGAACGATGAGGACAGGAACAGTCAGCTGGGGAGCAATCAGTACAAGTACCAAGTACAATTCTTTTTTTTTTTTTTTTGAGACAAGAGTCTCACTCTGTTGCCCAG
>NW_012152063.1:4791139-4792024 GCF_000956105.1 Propithecus coquereli
ACCTTTAGGTTTCAAAAAGGTGATGTCATCTATGGAGAAAGTTAAGAATCTTTATGGACACCAGCTATGTGGCATGGCTCTGGAGTGGCAACTACAGGGGGACAGTTACTAATTATTATCATTAGTTTTAGCCAGGCCCTTACCACAGTTCTCAACTTGCACCCCGTTATTGAAGGGAGGTTTCAATATTTGCTTTGCCATGTTCACTTCTTGTATGATTACCATGTTCTTACTTCTCACTTTTCAACCTGTGTTTCAATTGATAATGGGAAAAAAACCCAAACTCTGCAAATTAATTTAAAGAGATTTATTCTGAACTGAATGTGTGTGACCAGACCAGAACACATGGCCTCAAGAGGTGCTGCGAAAATGCTCTGGTTTGCAGTTTGGTTTTATACATTCATGGAGACAGGAATTACACCTAAGTCAGTGCATGGAGGGTGTACATTGGTTTGGTCTGAAAAGGCAGGATGTCTCAAAGCAGGGACTTACAGGTTATAGGTGGGTTTAAAGACTCTTCGATTTGTAATTGGCTAAAGAAATGAATCTTTTATGTAAAGGCTTGGACACAGGAGTGGTTTAAGCTTTGCCTTGTATAGCTTTCGGCCTCTTCATGATTTACTATTTTACTGTTACAAGGAATGTCTCCAAAAGCGGGGGGGTATGACGAGGCATGTCTGACCTCCCTTCTCATGACCAGCAACTCAGTTGTAAGGTTTTTCTGAGGTCCTGTTGACCAAGAGGGGGTCTTTTCAGTCTATTTAGGGGCTTAAGATTTTATTTCAGTTCACGCAAATTGAAATATGTTTCCTATGAACTGCATATAGATGAGTCTTCCTTTTTTCCCACTCACAATCTCTACCTTTTAACAAGAGTTAGAATGTA
>NW_012152063.1:4793475-4794549 GCF_000956105.1 Propithecus coquereli
AGATGGCTCCTTGAATTGAGCCTAAGCTTCCCTGTAGTTTTTCTAATTATAGAGAGATCTGTGCCCAAAAGTTCGTGTGATTTGGTTCAGACACTGGGTGAATGAGCTTTTCTTCAGTGTTATGTGATGCAGTTTGAACATTAAATAGCTTAGGAAACTCACATCTTCTGTGATTCTAAATATTCCAATCTGTAGAATGACAGATTTGAACTAAATTATTGGTGTTCGAATATTTTCTTAACAGAAGAAACTTTTACTCAAAAGTAATCTCTTGCAGAGCTTCACTATATAAAACTGGTAAAATTAGAATTGATACATGAAATGTGTCTGCGCATCTATGTCAATGGGCATGCG
This sequence comes from Propithecus coquereli, assembly GCF_000956105.1. Classification (NCBI taxonomy): domain Eukaryota; kingdom Metazoa; phylum Chordata; class Mammalia; order Primates; family Indriidae; genus Propithecus; species Propithecus coquereli. The sequence goes on from NW_012152063.1 coordinate 4,793,830, forward strand.
GGAGGGTTCATGTCCCTCACGGAAGGCAGAAAATACAGTCTATCAAGCATCCTTTGAACCATGCTGACCTATTAGCCTGTAAAACAACTCTGAGAGAATGCTAGAGATCCAATGATTGAAGTTTAAAAATGGGTAAGAGGACCACTAGGGTGTCTTCCTGCTTTAATGCCCTATGATGTTTCGATTTTAAGGTTCAAAAGAAATTATGTTCCTATCCTCACTCATCACTCTTTAAAATCTGAGATAGAAATAAGAATGACAGGATTAAAGACTCCCTCTCAGTTTTAGGACGTTAAAGTAAAGGCAAACCAGAAAGGACTGAAACAGCAATGAGCAAAAGGGTGAAACTGGAGCCCCTGGGGAAACAGGTCTATGCTCCTGACTAACTTAAGCTCAGATTGGGTCAGACTGAGTTTGTATCTATTCCAAATTATAATAGTGATAGCTCCATCTCACAAACCCAATCAGTAGAGTTAGAACAGACATATTTTAAACTCATCGTTTGACTGAATTGACCAGATGTTTGGCTGAATTGAATGAGATGTTTCTAGTATAATGTGGATACAGCCTGAGTGTTACTGAAGGGTTGGCAGGTCTCTGACTTTTCCTAGTCTAGATAAAAAGAAAGCAAAACAAGCAAGAGGCATGTATAATGCAAGGGAATGATGAGGACAGGAACAATCAGCTGGGGAGCAATCAGTACAAGTACCAAGTACAATT
>NW_012152063.1:4798639-4799515 GCF_000956105.1 Propithecus coquereli
AAAATAGGAACCATTACAATCAACACATTTTTGCCAATAAGAAATGTTTATTTATTCCTGTAGCGTAAAAATCCATGCTTCAAGATTTGATGAACTTCTTAGAAAGTATTTTCTGCATCCTGATGGTTATGGAAGCATTTTCCCTGCAAAAAGTTGTTGAGATGCTTGAAGAAGTGGTAGTTGGTTGGCGAGAGGTCAGGTGAATATGGCGGATGAGGCAAAATTCCGTAGCCCAATTCATTTAACTTTTGAAGCGCTGGTTGTGCAATGTGCAGTCTGGCATTGTCTTGGAGAAGAATTGGGCCCTTTCTGTTGACCTATGCCTGCTTCAGGCATTTCAATTTTCGGTGCATCTCATAGATTTGCTGAGCATACTTCTCAAATGTGATGGTTTCTCCAGGATTCAGAAAACTGTAGTGGATCAGACCTGCAGCAGACCACCAAACAGTGACCATGACCTTTTTTTGGTGCAAGTTTGGCTGTGGGAAGTGGTTTGGAGCTTCTCCTTGGTCCAAGCACTGAGCTGGTTGTCACTCATTGTTGTATAAAATCCACTTTTCATTGCGTGTAACAATCTGATCAAGAAATGGTTCGTTGTTGTTGCGTAAGAAGAGAAGATAACACTTCAAAACAAATTTTTTTTGATTTTCAGTCAGCTCCTGAGGCACCCACGTGTCGAGCTTTTCATCTTTCCAATTTGCTTCCAATGCCGAACTACCACAGAAAGGTCGACGTTGAGTTCTTCTGCAACTTCTCGTGTAGTTGTAAGAGGATCAGCTTCCATGATTGCTCTCAATTTGTCATTGTCAACTTCCGTGGCGGGCCGCTGCACTCCTCATCTTCAAGGCTCTTGTCTCCTTTGCAAAATTTCTTGAA
>NW_012152063.1:4800220-4800731 GCF_000956105.1 Propithecus coquereli
CTTTCCTGATTCATGCTTTTATATCTTTGGACCTAAAGAAAACAGCTTTCCCCTTTTTGCCTTATGCTACAAACAAAGTTTCTTCATGCATGAACCAGACTATTTGTCTTGATTCTTTGGGAATTCTAACCAGAGTGAAGCCCTCAGATCCAATCAAGATTCAGCTAGCACATCTCAACAGTAGCAACCTTGTGACGCAAGAATGAGACACTTGAAGGGCTGGATTCGTCCCATTATACTATGCATCTTTTCCATTTTACATGCTCTGCTGTGCCATCATTATTATTATTGCTTGTTATGGTACCAATTTGGCCCACTGTATATCCAGCACTTGAGTTCTAAGGTTAACTGAAACAGAACCAGTTAAGAGCTCAGTGGCTACTCAGACATTATAAATGACCCATGTCAATTTTTCTAACAGAGAATACCAAGCTATTGATTCAGCCATGTTCTGGGCCCAAAATGCTGAATCCTAATGATCTTGATTTCTGTTGTAAGACCAGAGTTCATA
>NW_012152063.1:4800781-4801450 GCF_000956105.1 Propithecus coquereli
TCTGTGTTATCAGCTTGAAGTGTCATGAGGACAGAGTTTGGTGCTACCAGATGAGCTGTAAATTGAAGGGAAAAATCCTGAGAAGGAAGGGACTACAGGGAAACAGTCCTCAAATCTGCACATAAATGTTTCTAAAATCTTTGGCTGCTCTTTGAATGCACCAGGAAAACTCCAAGAAATCTAGTAGAAAAAAAAAGCTGAAACTTTGAAAAAGCTGAGCAGATAATTTAGTTCCATTCAACTGCAGGGGAGATAGAATTTAGCATCTGAGACTTCTTCATGCAACTTGGACTTTACACTGAAATTGCAGGAAGACCATACCTTTACGCTAATACTATAAAAAAAGATTAAAAAAATCTGTTAGGGCAAAGCCATAACAGACCCACTTTAAGAAATATAAGACCAAAGTGCTGCATGTTCGAAGTAATTAGCCAGTAAATTTTTGCTTTCTAACATCAAAACTGTAGTCAAGCATTCAATAAAAACACTACTAGACTTGCAAAGAAACAGAAATATGTATAATCAAAAGAAAAAAACAATGTATAGTGTAGAGGACACCTTTGTCTGGGAAAGCTTCCTTGTTATTTCTCTCAAGAATATGTCTGTGACCTTGCATGCAAGTCCAGAGCGTCCTCTCTCTGCAAACAGGAGGGGCTAGGGAATTGAGAC
>NW_012152063.1:4808594-4810415 GCF_000956105.1 Propithecus coquereli
ACATGAAACATCCTCTTGAATGACCAACAGAATTATCTAGTCTAGAACAAGCACATTTTCTATTTGGATAATATATTTTATGCCAGTGGTAAACAAAATCATCAATTTAATGCTTAAATTGTGTGGTACACATTTGTCTTTGGAAAAAAACAACATCATCAACTTATGATCTGAATTATGGAATGGCTCTAGGATTACAGGGTCAGTTGAATGGTGACTGCCCTGGGGGCCACACCATCTGATAGGTTCTTTGCAATTCTTAATCTCAGAGTGAACAGATAAAATTTTGGACTTGGGCCACTTCTTTACATGCCTTACTCGAGGTTTCGGTGCCTACTCAGGCTCAACCATACACATACCACTCCCATTTGATGATGGAGTGCTGCTGCACACACCCAACTTTATGGCTTGGTGTGTCAGACAAGTTATAATTCATGATAGGCAGCTCAAGTCACTCAAGTCACATGGCAATTTGGTGGCTTGTGGTTAAGTGTTCAGTCTCTATGTAGGCCCAGTAATAGGCCAAGAAATGCTTCTCAAAAGGAGAATAGCTATCCGTAGAGGATCGTAAGGCTTTGCTCCAAAATCCTAGCGGCCTGCTTTGCAATTCATCTACAGGGCCCTGTCAAAGGTTCCACACAGCATCCTTATCTGGCACTGATACCACAATCCCCACTGGATCTGCTAGATCATATGGCCCAGTGGCAGATGAGCTTGCACAAAAACCTAAACCTGTTGAAGGGTCTTCTCTTGTTCTGGGCTACACTCAAAAGTAGCAGATTTTAGGATCATTTGGTAAAGGACTGGGTAACATACATGAATGAGGAGTATGTTGTCTCTAAAATCCAGAGGCCCATCAGGCATTGTGCCTCTTTTTTGGTTGTAAGAGGAGCTAGATGCAACAACTTAGACCTCACCTTACAAGGAATATCTTGACATGCTCCATACCACTGGACCCCTAGAAATTTAAGTAAGGAAGAAGTCTCCTGAACTTTTATTGGATTTATTCTCCCCCTGCCCCTGACATGCAAATGTCTTACCAATAAGTCTACAGTAGTTGCTACTTCTCTCTCACTAGGTCCGATCAGCAGAATGTCACCAACGTAACAGACCAGAATGCTAGCTTGTGGAAGGTAAAGTTGATCAAGATCACTGCAAAGTAAATTATGACATAGAGCTGGAGAGATGATATACCTCTGAGGCAGGAACTTGAAGGTGTATTTCTGGCATTGCCAGCTGAAAGCAAACTGTTTCTAATGGTCTTTATAGACAGGGGAAAAAAAACCAAAAACAAACAAAAAAAAAACAGCACTTGCCAGATTGATACCAAGTACCACAGTGTGTATTAATTTTTCCAAGCAATTAAACAAATCTGGCACAGCAGCTGCAGTTGGAGTCACACTTGGCTAAGCTTGTGATAATCCACTGTTATTCTGAAATATCCATCTATGTTCTGCACAGGCCAAATAAGCGAGTTGAAGGGGGATGTGGTGGGAATCACCACTCCTGCATCTGCATCTTTTAAACCTTGATGGTAGCACAAAACTCTACAATCCCTTGAGAAAATATGGTCTTGCTTTTGGTTTACTATTTTCCTAGGTAGAGGTAGTTCTAGTGGCTTGTACCTGCCCTTTCCCACCATAATAGCCCTCACTACACAGGTCGGGAACCAATGTGGGGATTCTGGGTTTGGTTTCCAGCAATCGCAGCCCTGCAGGTACCAGAAATAAGGGTCTTCTTCAGGACACATACAGAATCTTTCAGGTAATTTGTGAAGTTCTTGAACTGGGAATTCAAATCTCTAAGCTTATCCTTTTCTTT
>NW_012152063.1:4824335-4825527 GCF_000956105.1 Propithecus coquereli
CAGATTTTTCATTAAATTAGAAAGGATAATTTTGTTTTCGAAGTTTTTATTCTATTTTGTAATAAAACACCATGGCCCCAAGGAAGAAAAATTTTTCTAATGTGGTAGTCAATGTGTTAAGTTCTCCCTTATCCCACTGGCTTATCAGGTGACCTTGCTCTTTCCTTCCTAAAATTTGAGATGCTTATGTCTAAATCTCCCTAACTTCCTGAAAAATACAAATTCACGCATCTGTCCTCATTCCTACATTTTTTTTTCTTCCTTCTCTTGGAAAGGAATCTCCCTTCTGCGTATGAAGTCTAGGTCCTCCTCCACCAGACCTATGCCGTCGTTCCCACCTCCTGAGAGTCCTTAGCACGTGTGCTTGTTCTCTTCTCTCTTTTCCACATCTTTTCTTATGTTTTAAGATGCACCCCCCTCATGCTTACATCTTCTTCCAACATCTACCCTCTTACTTCCCTTGTATTCATAGCCAAGATTCTGGAAACAGCATAGTTTGTTTTCACAGTTTCAGCTTTGTTCAGTTCTTTGAAATTGAGCTTCAATTCCATCTGCCTTTTCTCTTCCACTGGCGTTCTCCTCCCCTTCCAAAATTCCAATAACTTTTTGGTTCCTAAATCCAGTGGACACAGTTTACTCCTTATCTCATTAGTCTTCTCTGTAGCATTCTGCATAGCTCACCACATCTGGCTACAAGAAACTGTTTTCACAGCACATCTCTCTGTAGATCCTCTTCCACCTCTCTGGCTGGATGCTCCTTCTTTGCCTCTTAGGTGGAATAATTTTCCATATTTCTGTCTTTTCTCACCTCCTTCCACTCTCCAAAGTCTCCCTTGGTACCTCATCTACTCCTGTCAATTAAATTTATGTCAATATGCTCACAGATCTCAAGTCTACTTCCAGGTTTGGAAACAGGAATAGAAATGAAGATTATCATGTTTGTTCTCTTATTCAGTTAGTTTGCAAACCTGCAGTGCAGAAACTATAGACAGTGCCTGGTACAGTGTTTTGCGTACTGAGACAAATTAGATACTAATTAAATCTGACAGAAAACTATTTTTTAATTCTTTGTGCTTGGGTAGGAGTGTCGAGAAGCAACTGCAATATGGACAGGGGAAGTAGTATTTTTTAAATGGAGATAGCAAAATTTAAAATCCATATTTTTCTGCAGTCTATAAAGTGATTCCAAAAT
>NW_012152063.1:4825577-4827792 GCF_000956105.1 Propithecus coquereli
CCATCATATACTACACAGCCTTCTGTTCTTACTCCCAGATCTCTGAGGGATGGGAGGCTCCATGTTTATCAGGGAGATTCCAGAGCACACTGTGAATGGTGGGTCATTCTCTGCACATGGGTCCTGTAGCCAAAGTTAGGCATTCTTAAATTTCAAACATAGACTATTCAACTGATAGCAGGAAATACAGAAGGTGGGTGAAGAACAGAATACTTAGGGAGGATGGTACTGGCCTGAAAAGACTTTAGGTTGACTCAAGCTCCCCCTTTATTCTTTCTATGTAATGCTATGTTTTGAAAATATAGTTATAAAAGCTGAATCAAGTTTGGTGGGTGATTGAGAAATATTAGATAAATAAATGTCAACCCAGATGGATAGAAATTACATTTTAAATAAAAAGTTGCTGGATAATTGATATTTATGCAAGTGCAAGGAAATTATATGCTATCTCTGATATAATTTTCAAAGCACCTGGCCTTGTGACATCACATGGAGAAAGGTTCCTGGCAGAGGGAGGTGGATTTCTAATGATTACTGGTGACTTAAACCATCTGTCTGTTAGATCAAATGACTGGCAGATTAGTTATTCTCTTCTGAAACCTTTAAAGTCAGGATTGATTAGATGTGTAATCAAAAACAATTATCAGAATTATCTACAGAGCTTTTGAAAGAAAGGAGGACAATATTAACTACTTCGTAGGCATATCGAGAGTGTTAAAAAATTCCCTTGTTCAGTGTGCTTGAGAAAATAAAAAGTTGTACAAATGTTAAATAGAAATGTATAAAGGTTTTGTGAAGCCAGGGTGAATTGGCAAATTAAATACTTAACAAATTCAACATCAGAGGAGTAAATTTGATCATCAGAGACAGAATACTCACAGTTATTCCTTTTCTTTAAAAAAACTGTCTTCTTTTTATTGCTTTCTTCCCTTTAATTAGTTTCCCAGATTTTAAATGTAATGGGACTTTGCCATTGATTCTGTAATTATAGCTTTGCTACAAATAATCTCTAATAGAAATTTTTAATGTTTGCCTCAAACACAAGGGTGAAAACTAAAGGAACAAAAAGTCACATAGAACTTTTTCCTGTCAGGAAGAGGGAAAGAATTCTCTACCAACTTCACAAAAGAAACAAATTTGTACATTGCAATCTTGATAAAAAGTTGTACACATTAGCCTGAAAATGGATTTTTTTCTAAAACTTCAACTATGTAATCCCAAAGATATCTATGATATCAACTGGGATTGCATTCAGCTGCAAGTAACAGAAAATTCAAATCAATTAAAAGTGGCTTAACGATACACAGCTTTATTTTATCACGTAAGAAAAGTACAGAGGTGCACAGAGGAGTTAGTGTAATAGTTCTGTAAAGTGTTACTTCTACCATGGGTCCTCTCACACAGTTTACATGTGTTGCCTCACGGTTGAGAACACCTGCTTGTGCTCCAGTCATAACATCCACATTCTAGGCGGTAGAAAGGACATGCTCCCTCCCTTTTAGGAAACTTCCTAGAATTTTCAAAAGAAACTTTTGCTTGCATTCTGTTGACCAGAAATTAATCACGTGGTCATATGGTTGGAAAAAGTAACCTGTATTCTGAGTGATCAGATACCTGGTTTAAATGGAAACAATGTATTTCTAAGGAAGAAGGGGAGAATGTTTATTGGGGATAATTAGCATTCACTGTGGCATATGGCTTATTTTATACTGTTTGATACTTGTTAATAACTGACTTTATATGTATTCTAAAATTATTTTCATATGTATGCTTTCAACTAAAGTTGGTAAAGAATTATTGAATTATTGAGTACCTGTTACCTACAAAGAACTCTAAGTGTTGTGAGGGATACAAAGGTGAATAAACTAGGTTTCTACATCCAGGAACATATATATATTTAGCAATTATATACAAAATAACACATGGTGGAAGGATCCTAGTACAATGTTCAGTTAATAAAAGAAACCCAAACAAAATGATATCACCAAGCAAGGAAAGATGACAACTTGTGGAGATATTAAGCAAAATGTCCATGGGGAAATTCGATTCCCCACTGCCACATAGTGAGAGTATACGTGTATTGATTTTCTCCAAACCTTTAATAATAATACTTTATTGCTTCAGGTATCCTCATGCCATTATAAAAACTAGCAAAAGAAACAAATATTAATTACGATAATAATAATAAATTTATTCTCAAACTCCTACTCTTTCC
>NW_012152063.1:4827842-4829451 GCF_000956105.1 Propithecus coquereli
TTAGCCAAGTAAAAGGCATACAATTAAAAAAAACTGAAAAAAGAGGCTTTTTTTTTTCCTTTCGAAAAGAAATACATTCATATAGAATGGATGAATTAATTCTTTGAAATACCTAATGTTGAAATCTGGTTTCTTGAAAAATTATATCTCAGAGTTAAATAATTTAAAATTCCTAACATATGCCACTATACTCTTACTTGTCCTCTTTTATCATATTCCTAATTTTGTACAATACTTGACAGATATAGTTATGATAAAGATCAAATTAGATTTTTAATTAAAGCAGGGATAAAACATTTAACTGAAATCCCATGCAATGCAAAGCTTTATTTTAACCAATACTTTCAATTATGCACATAATTGCATTGCATTCATGGTAAAGTCATTAAGAATCCAGAAAACGAAAAGTGGATCTACTGCTACTGTGTATGTTCCCACAGTTTCAATACCTATGAGACCCAATCTGCTGGAGTTTGTCAGAGTTCCAGGTTTTAAATAAGAGGATGTCTACATATTTGCTCTAAATGATATTCCAGGAAGCTCTTAAATTGGTTTCTAACTGCTATGTCACATAAGAAGTCACTTAATTTGAGCTGGGAACTGAATGAGCCTCTATCTGAAATAAACTCTGAAACTAATGTCTGTCCTTGTATAGTCATTGATAGTTATTTTTCCATATTTTGTGGGCTCTGAAAATTCGCAGTTCTATTTTTATGTAAAATTAGTTGCACCAGTTGAACAGTTGGAAGCAAGTGAAAATGGTAATTCAAATGAGAAACGGGTTAAAATATTAGTCATCTATCCAGGAGGAAAAAATGAAAACAATTGATCATTTCACATTTGAAGTAGATAAATTGGCATTTAATCATCATCATCATAACCACAATTCATAATTATTATTGATTGCTTATAATATGCCAAAAATCAAGCTCAGCAGGTCAAATTAATTTAATGTAAGCTCCCTCTCTGAGATTCACATTTTGATATGCTTTCACATATGGTAAACAATGTATTTAATAGCAAAAGATTGGGGAAACCTAAAGGATCATTAGTGGGAGACTGCTTCAATAAAAATCAGTCCATTTTTACAATGAATTATCATTGTGGAAACAGATAATTGTATGCTCATACTTTTTAAATTAAACTTGGTTAGAAATTTTACCTAGAGCCACACACTTCTGTCCTCTTCCATGTGACAAAGTACCTGAAAGGAATGGAAAATTATTGACACAGTGTCTCAGAAGTGTTTCTCAGACATTTTTCTTGAAGGCACAAAGCGTGTAAACGTTAAACCAAATGGAGTTTTAGAAGTCATTAACTTCAGTGTTTAGCTACTGTATTCGTAATAGGAGGACACAGTTTAGTGACAAGCAGACTTGGTCGAAGTAAAGAAGTCCCGGATTCTGGTCTCAATGCTGTCATGATTTTGGACAAGTCATTGAATTTCTTTGAGTCTTATTTTTCTTATTTGTAAAATCATGCAGCTGGATCAGATATCTAAGAACCCATTACTGGCCGGGAGCGGTGGCTCACGCCTGTAATCCTAGCTCTCTGGGAGGCCGAGGCGGGTGGATTGTTTGAGCTCAGGAGTTCGAAACCAGCCTGAGCA
>NW_012152063.1:4829501-4831611 GCF_000956105.1 Propithecus coquereli
TCTCCTGAACTTTTATTGGATTTATTCTCCCCCTGCCCCTGACATGCAAATGTCTTACCAATAAGTCTACAGTAGTTGCTACTTCTCTCTCACTAGGTCCGATCAGCAGAATGTCACCAACGTAACGGACCAGAATGCTAGCTTGTGGAAGGTAAAGTTGATCAAGATCACTGCAAAGTAAATTATGACATAGAGCTGGAGAGATGATATACCTCTGAGGCAGGAACTTGAAGGTGTATTTCTGGCATTGCCAGCTGAAAGCAAACTGTTTCTAATGGTCTTTATAGACAGGGGAAAAAAAACCAAAAACAAACAAAAAAAAAACAGCACTTGCCAGATTGATACCAAGTACCACAGTGTGTATTAATTTTTCCAAGCAATTAAACAAATCTGGCACAGCAGCTGCAGTTGGAGTCACACTTGGCTAAGCTTGTGATAATCCACTGTTATTCTGAAATATCCATCTATGTTCTGCACAGGCCAAATAAGCAAGTTGAAGGGGGATGTGGTGGGAATCACCACTCCTGCATCTGCATCTTTTAAACCTTGATGGTAGCACAAAACTCTACAATCCCTTGAGAAAATATGGTCTTGCTTTTGGTTTACTATTTTCCTAGGTAGAGGTAGTTCTAGTGGCTTGTACCTGCCCTTTCCCACCATAATAGCCCTCACTACACAGGTCGGGAACCAATGTGGGGATTCTGGGTTTGGTTTCCAGCAATCGCAGCCCTGCAGGTACCAGAAATAAGGGTCTTCTTCAGGACACATACAGAATCTTTCAGGTAATTTGTGAAGTTCTTGAACTGGGAATTCAAATCTCTAAGCTTATCCTTTTCTTTCTCCAATGTGTCTAGCGACATTAGCAATGTACTGGAAATTTGTAAAACTTCGTATTTTCCTGATGACTCAACATCCTCACAAATAGTCTGTGAGCAACCTGCCCAGACAACCAGGTGCATCAGTGTGATAAGGCTGGTCTCTGACAAGTTACCCTTCTTGGCTTCCTCTGACTGTGACCTAGTGACATTCAAGCACACCGATGAAATCCCCTCATGTCTTCTGCTTATTTTCTCTACCCTGATTCCTAGTAAAAGCATTTGACTGTGAGTCTCTCTCTCTCTCTCTCCCCCCTCCTTCTCTCCCTGTCTCTCTCTCTCTCCCCCTTTCTCTCCCTGTCTCTCTCATTCTCTCTCTCTCTCAGCTCCTCACCTACTTGATTAAGCATTAAGCCTGCTCCTTTGGAGCTCCTCCCATCTGCCCTCTGTATGGCATGCTGTGGCTCCCATCTCTAGGACCTGTGAGTATAATAAATTCTCTCTGAGTGTATTTTCTGCAATTGTGTTGAAATGATCCTTAAAGACCCCACAAGGGAGACTTTCTCTTCACTTACAACACAAGGAGCAACTAGCCCATCTTATTACATTCACTAATATGCCAAAAATGTTCAACAGTATTATATACACAGTCATCCAGATATGTGATTCTTATAAGTGGCTGGTTAAGAATATCCAGTGGTGATATATTGCATGTCTGTATTTAGCAGACCACACCATGAACTATCAGTGCTCTCTTTACTATTTGAAATAGTTGTTAGTATATTTAAATATAATATTATTAGAAAACCAATACAAGAAACCCCAGAACCAATTCAGAAACTTCATTCTTAAAATTCTGTTCCTCTACCAACGACTCTCAGTACCAAGATCTGTATTAGTCAGGGTTCTTTAGAGAAAAAGAATGAATAAGAAGCAAATACTCCCAAAATAATATTTGACCACATGTCTGGACACCCAATGGCCCAGTAAGTTGGCACATAATATTAATCATCACAGGGTATAATTAGGAGCTGGCAGTCTGCAGATGAAAGGACAAAGTAAGAAAAACTTGGCCTCTAACCCTACTTCTCCAGCTCAGAATCTACAGGCTGGAAAACCACTTGCCCCTCCCCTAGTACATCAGAGACTGAGAACCGCTCCTTGATGCTATGGCTATGATGTCATGGAAACCTTGCCTCCTTCTCTGTTCTGCCACTCAGTATTTATGAATGGAGAACAGACCCTCTCCCAGCATAAAGGAACTAATGAAGTCTGATCCTCCAGAAAGCAACTGC
>NW_012152063.1:4842794-4844469 GCF_000956105.1 Propithecus coquereli
CTTTGTGCTTGGGTAGGAGTGTCGAGAAGCAACTGCAATATGGACAGGGGAAGTAGTATTTTTTAAATGGAGATAGCAAAATTTAAAATCCATATTTTTCTGCAGTCTATAAAGTGATTCCAAAATTAGACTCTTAGAGTGCACTCTAGATCACACTCTGCCATTCAATATATGTACTTAAAAATAAAAACAATCTAATTATATACCTACTGGTGAGTGGATTCATGTTAAAGTGTTTTCATTTTTGACTGTGCTTATTTCTGCAAAAGAAGAACTGAAATCTGTGCTTCTTACATTTTACCATTTCGTAAAGGAACTTATTCCATTTAGTAGCAGAATCTGCTTGAACATCATTCTGCTTAACGATCTGGTCTATCAGTGAGTAAAACTCACACATATGATTCCTCAGCATTTATAATACTGGGCTATGCTGAATATGGGCTTTCTCCAAGGCCATTATTGCATTGCTTTGCTTATCTCTTTTGTCTCTCTCTCTCTCCTTCCCTCTTCTTATTATTTATCCATCACACAAACCTGCACACAGAATGATAAACTGCTGACTATTCAGACAAAATTTCCTGGTTTTTTCAATTCTGGGTTTCTCAGTTTGTTATGGCTTACCTTGAAAAAATTGTACTACGTATGGGGCATTATTCATGTTTTAAATACCATAACCTATAATGGACATTATAGCTTTTCCACCCCCCTTTTTCTGAGAACTGCTCCTGTCCACAGTATGGTTAGTATGTGTGGCCCCATTTTCAGACCTTGTAGCTATGGCCACAAGTTGATGGACAAGTTGATGGACAAGTTGATCCACAGTTGATGGATCCAGGTTTAGGCGACTATCTGAAGTTTAGTAAATCAGACCCTTTCCTTGGTATCTTTCAACTTAAGACTATGTAGAGCACGTTTCGGTCCTTTTCTGATGGAGAATATGTGAATCTGGAGTTGTTGATGGCCATTTCTACTAGGTAGGAAAAAAGTTGAAGAAAATAAAGGCAACCCACATAAAGAAACAGAAATAGAGCTGCTGAGAAGGTCCTAGTGGATTCCAGGCTCTAGTTCTGACTGACCTTGAGGTTAGTTCTAGACAGCAATTTCTGCATTTTGGCTGCAAGAACCAATAAATTTTTCTAAGATTCTGATTTAGTTTGAATTAGCTTTCTGTCATTTACAACCAGAATCCTGACTAAAAATATATTCTGTGAGCTTAAAGTTGGATTTGCTCATTTATTTTTATATACTTTTTTATGTTTCTCATAAGGGGAAATAAGTACTCTATTTAATTAGCTAACACAGCACTGAAGTTGTGGCATACAAATTGATTAAATTTATTCTGTGGCAGAGGAGGAAATTGTTCTCCTAGGAAACTCTTATATATTCTTGTTTCCTCATTGCTTTCTGATACTCCAAAATTAAAGTTTCATGTTTTCAGCTTGTGTGCCTTTAATGAGAAATCCACTTGGGAATAAATAGTTTAAGACAACATTTTGCTAGGTGGGATGTTTGCCCAGGCTACCCATTCTGGATACCAGAATTTTGATGGAGCATTACTAAAATGGGACATAGTCAAATATAAAACAATGACAAAACAAAACCAGACCACTGATGACAGTGATTGAGGGGTTCTGTAAATTGCAATTTTGTAAAAGCAACAAAGAGATTTGTTAGT
>NW_012152063.1:4844519-4845654 GCF_000956105.1 Propithecus coquereli
CTCATGCCATTATAAAAACTAGCAAAAGAAACAAATATTAATTACGATAATAATAATAAATTTATTCTCAAACTCCTACTCTTTCCATCTCCTTGCCTTGCTTGAAACCAGCTCATCCCCCACCCTAGGGCTCTCTAGGGGGCTTCTCATTGTCCTATAGAGCCCAGAGCTTGTATTGGCATTCTTCCAGCCCTCATCATTTTTTGTTATTACTTCTAGCCTAATACTATTTATCCCTTGTGCAAAATTACCTCCTCTTGAAAGACTCATTTGCTTAAGCAATAGACCTTCTCTCTCTCTCTCTCTCTCTCTCTCTCTCTCTCTCTCCTTCCTTTGTCATTGTCATCTATCAATATCTCACCCTTCCCATGAATCCCTGAGGACCTTGATGTCTGCCTGGCAGACTTTTCTACATTCTTCTGTGGATTGTCTTGGGTGACCTCAACATCCATGTGGTTGACCGATCTGAAACCTTAGCCTCAAAGCTTCCTAATCCAGCCTGGATTCCCAAAATTTTTACCTTTATTGAAGTTTAGACACTCTCATAAGTAGCAACACTTTTGACCTTGACATCATTCTGAACTATTTCTGATGTCTTAAACTATGTCTAACCTTTACTTCTTGTCTTAATAGCTTTTACACCCCCACCTCCCTGTTCAACCTTAACAAAGCCTCCAATTTTTTTCTCTCTTGCTTCATCCATTACTATCATACACTTCCTTCCATTTTGCACCTGGAATCTATAGTATATGGACACTAGTATTTTCGATCTTCTATTCAATGTTAGCTGGGCACTCAAGGCAATTAACAGGTAGATAGGAAGACAAATAGGCAGGCAAACAGATGAATAAATTCTTCCCTTATTGTCTGCAATGGGCATCAAACATGTATAACTCCACTTCCATAATTAACACATTAACTGCCATGTGAGTTGGATTTAACTCATGCTAGCTTTGACCCTGAGGCCTTGTGAAGCAAAACCCTGCAGTTGGTGCCTGAAAATATTACTTGTTGATGTTCTTATTGTTACAATTAATATTGACAACTTAATTCTAAAAATGTGGATTGCGTTGCATGTAACTCACACACAGAAAAAAGTAAAAAATAACAGATTTTTCATTAAATTAGAAAGGAT
>NW_012152063.1:4851435-4852589 GCF_000956105.1 Propithecus coquereli
TAAAAACCAGAAACGACATGCTTTCTTTTTTTAAAGATTATATTAACATATCTACAGAAATTTAAGTAAATATACAAAATTTCATCACTAATTAAAATCAGTGTTTTTATATAACCATGCTACTTTTAACTTTTGTCTACATGCATACTTTTATGCATATTAGCAGTAATATTAAATACCATACCATTCCATATTCCAACTTAAGATAATTAATATGTTTTAATATTATACCATACATATTTTACTAATGTGCTTTTATTTTTTATTCCCCTATTCTCACCCTTCCCTGAGGAAAAACATGTTAATTACCTTATGTCAATCATACACACCTTTCACCGTGCTTGTCCAAATATACATTGCTATGGTCTCCTCTTTATTAACAACGTATAATGGACAGTGCTCTAATTCAACAGAGGCAAATGTAATTTATTATTTCTTATAATGACATAATATTCCATAATTTCTAATGCTATATTTTTTTCAACTATTTCTCTATTTGTAGATATTCAGGGTGTTTTAGTTTTAGCTTCCTCTCCCACAAACTATAAACAAAACTGCAATAAACTCCCCTGCTTTTATATACATATGTATTATGCACTGGTGCTTATATTTCCATACAATAGAATTTCCAGAAGTTAAGAATCTTTATTTATAACATGCTTCAGCATCGAATGATCACCTAATGGTCTGAAATAATCTCTAATATTTTTGTGAGTCTGAGAGTCACTTTGCTCAACTTATCATGCTCCCAAAGCTGAGAGCAAGCCCCTCAGTGACCTGTCATAGCAATCCCGTGCAGGCTACAAGAGAAATATGTCTGCTTTGGACACTATAAGTACCAGAGGTTATTTTGATCACACACTAGATCAGATCTTGATATAGCTTTCATCTTCGTGGATTCCTCATGGTCCATAACAAATAGTTATCACAAAATGAAAAGTCATTTTCTTAGAACTTAAATAAAGTTGCTGTTTAAAATTTTTGGTCCAGCACTTTCCTTTTGCATAGCCTTACTTAGTATCTTTGTTCCAGGGAAGTAGAACTCCCTGGAAGCTCCTGGTCTCCTGAATCAGCTAGAGGGTGATTAAGGGGTTGTAGCCCTGGCATATTCGGATGGGAACATAGGAAGGTTACCATGGAAACTGTCTGTGATT
>NW_012152063.1:4853905-4856973 GCF_000956105.1 Propithecus coquereli
AAATCTTAATTTTGCTATTTTCTCCTAACACAGTTTCACTATTTAAATACACCATAATTAATTGTTTAAGTACGCATGTTAGTGTGATTTTATTTTTTTTCAATCATTAAAACCCTTTAGGAAATTAGGTATGGAGTTAACATACGTGAGTAAAGCAATTAGGAAATCTCTTGACAAACCTGAATTTTACATATATATAAAATTCAGCCTCTTGTATATATGCACACACACACATATCACATACACACACACACAACAGAGACTAAAATAGGTTGTAATTTAAATGCCAAACACACTTAGAGAATAATCTGGAGAAATCACCCTTATATAGCCCGGGAAAATTCCAATTGACAAAAGTAAAAATAAAATTTTACCGGATTTATTTGCTGTACTAGCTACTACTTCTTTCTTTGAAATATATAGATGATGACAAAAATGTGCATTGGAAGTTTAGTCATTATCCCCCAACCTATGCATGCCGAGATCCTAAAAAATAAATTTCAAAACCAAGATGCTCAAAAGTCTTTCTCCACTTCCACAGCCACCTCCTTATCCTCTTACTCCTCCAGCCCTCTACTTCCAGTCATTTACAGCCATGTTTGTTTTATCTCGGTAAAGTACAGGTCATCGTGAATATCCTGCCTTTGCACATGCTGTTCTACTTCCGAGAATGCCATTCTCAATTTTATGAAGACACTTCCTACTCAATATTTTAAGACTCGGGTTAAATACTACCTCCTTCAAAGTAGGATGAGTAATTCCTATTTCTGGGATCCTCCCAACACTGTGCACACATTACTTTTGTTTCTACTTTGTAATAGACATTATGTTAAATTCTAGAGACCTATGCACGTAGATAGGAATGCTACTCTTAAAGTCTTACCACATGGCATTAGACTGGCCCTCTGTCTCAGAAGCTTATAAGATACCACCATTCTTTCTTCATTTCTATTTCTCCAGTTCCCAAAATTACATTTGGCACATAGAAGGTACTAGAAAAGAGTTAGTTCAGACTGATGCATCACCCCCAGGGGACCAGGAGCCCTGGCCTAGCAGAGCACCTGTGTCCCTAAGTGCACAAGGTCAATGTGGCACCCTGACCCCAGAGAAATAGACCCTTGGCTGAGTTATGCCAACCCACCCTCTTGGCCAAACAACCTCAGGACCCCACTTCCTGTAATCTGGACCAGCTCTTTGGACTCTGAACTTCTGAGGCACCCTATCTCCCTGGAAAGTAGATTCATTGTTGTGCTGCTTTTCATCCCCCAGAGCCCAAGCCTCTGCTCTGCCCCACCATTCCTGGGTCCCTGCTGTCACTGCATCCAGCCTTCCAGAGCCTGGGTCACTGCTATGTACCACCATCCCAAGATCCAGAGTCATCGCTATGCAGTACCTCCTCTCTTAGTGTCCAAATTGACACTGTTCCCAGTTGGCTTCAGGACCTAAATTGCAGCTACGTCCTGTTCCTTGGGGTTCAAGCTTCTGTTTTTCTTGACCTGTGCCAGTGCTATACCCAAACTCCCAGGATAAGAGTCACAGCTAGGTCCCTGCCCCCTGGGCCTGAGCAACTGGGAAATGTTTCAGAGTCATAGTCCACAGCTTTGGGGAAGAGCTGTGGCCACCTGTACCTGCACCCATGCCACTGGTGCTATATTATTTCAACAGCACACAGAGCCCAGGACTCCAGGTCCAGAGCCTCCCTGAGCACCTGTGCACTGAAACACAACACTGCTGTGGCTGCTTGTGGGCTGTATCAGATCTCCCCAACTGAGTCTCCTCAAGGTGGAGAAAATGAGAATAGAGGGATACAAAAGTCCTTGTCACCAAGAACCCTAAAGCCTACACTGCTACCATCACTGCCACAAACACCTACATCCTAGGCCACTGAGGTACCTGTAGTCATTGCTGACACTGATCACAGCTGAACTTAAGGTCTGATCTCCTCACTACTAGGTGTTTTAGCTGTTGACCTTTCCTCTAAGTCCAGCTACCTGTTCAAACTTCATTGATATACCAAAGACAACTTGACTTATGTTGCATATCATGTGTATGAAAGTGTGTACTTTTCTTTCTCGAATGGTATGATGGCCCTTATCATGTTGTGTGAACTTAGAAATTACTAACTGAGGATGGCAGAAGGTACAGATCACGGCTCATTGGTAGATATTTAGGCTTTGCCATAATGACATGAGAAAAAATGGGTACCAGATTATTTATATTTTGATTCCCACTAGTAACATTTGGCTTCTATTTCAAACTAATATGAGTGTGATGAGAAATCATAGTGTGCATATATAAACCAAATTGTGTTTTGGTAAAGCAACTGAGGGATAGAGTGGAAATTGGTGATGACAAATTACACGACTTCTATTTGTTTTACAATTTTAAGGTTTCTGAGGCTTATGAAAAATTCAGGCCTGTAGTTAATGATTAAGTCAGCTGGTTTTTCCCCAATTATCACTTTTCTGGGTTTCTCTCAGAAAAAGAATGGCTTGATGGAAATTTGACAAATTTCTGACTCAAAAATGTTGTTCTAAATAGTGAACATTCCTACTAGAAAATATTAGTTATATTTTAAAGTGAACCATTGATTCCAGTTTGGGGACATTATTGCTTACCTTTTTTCAAATCCTTTTTTTGTTATAATCATCTCCTAATATTGTTCCAATAAGCCTCTTTCTCTTAAGAGAATAAAAGCACATAGACCTTGCTATGTCCTTCATCAAGGCAGGGGTTGGGGTGGAGAATAAATTAAATCATTGAGTCTGAATACATTTTTGGAGGCATGTGTGAGCTATAAAAGTTAAGGCTACAATTGTCAGTTTATACTGTCCTTCCTCATATATCCTTTTTTGGAACAGAAGAGATTTACTCAAAAAGAGAAAATTAGTCACATAGCAGTTGAACAGTGGGTCTTATTCTCTCTCAAAGCCTGTCCTTTCCCAGAAGGGAACAGCAATGAATGAGCATGGTTTGGAAATTTCAGATGAGATGAAACACAAGAAGAGATTAAGTCAAAGTACAGCTGTGTGTGGCTTTAACACTTTATATTAAGCAAGATGCCTGAG
>NW_012152063.1:4858037-4859444 GCF_000956105.1 Propithecus coquereli
TCTCCTCTCCTCTCCTCTCCTCTCCTCTCCTCTCCTCTCCTCTCCTCTCCTCTCCTTTCCTTTCCTCTCCTTTCCTTTCCTTTCCTTTCCTTTCCTTTCCTCTCCTTTCCTTTCCTTTCCTTTCCTTTCCTTTCCTTCACTTTCTTCTTTGTTTCCTTCCTTCCTTCCTTCCTTCCTTTCTTTATTTCCTTTCTTTCTTTCCTTCTTCTCCTCCCCATCCCCATCCCCCTCCACCTCCTCCTCCTTCTCCTTCTTCTTCAAGGAAGCTATAGCCCAGAGAAGATTAATGGCTTCTCTAAGCAAGCCATGAGCAATTCTTGAAACAAGATCAAAAGTCTGGAGTCCTGAGGAATTTGGAATTTTAATAGTCTCAGCGGAGAAAACAGAAGTGGATGGTTAGTTTAGGGCACAGACATTTCACCTGTCCTCAGTCCTAAACACATCAGTGTCATGGCAACCACGTCCTGAGCCACTAGCTTACGCACTTAGTCTACCAAAACACAAACTTCATTTAAGACAAGCAGTGAAAATAAAGGTAAAAAACATAAAGGAGAAAGTCTGGGATATCTGGAATCCTGAGATGAGCAAGAGCTGAGTGATTAAACACATGGTAATATTTTCCAAATTCTGCATCTTCTCTTTGGTCAAAGTGTATAGTGACTCAGAAGACACTTTGTGATTTCTGTTATAGTATCACATCTTGGATCTTAATTTATCTTCAGGGAGATTCAAAATTAAGATCTAAAAAATTAATGTTGACTAACTTATTGTATTCTGAAAGATTTATAGGTCACTGATGGGATTGCTTAAACTTTCAAAGTTTGTGTTTGGCTCTTCAAGATAATGACCATTTAACTAGTAATTGAAAGAAATCTCTTTTATTTAAAGAAAATTTTTAATGATACATATCATATATTCTGAAGGCTAATTGTATGAAAAATTAAAAGAATATAAAAACATACCTCTCTTCATCCATAGCCAAGTGAAGAAATAAAATGTTCCTGTAAGCTGAGAATCCCATGTGGGTCCCCCTCTTCTTCATATATTTCTTTTTCTTTCCCCATCAACTAATTACTTTCCACAAATTCGTATTAGTCATTTTCTTGCTTTTTTGAAAAAAAAAATGCATAGTTTCACTACCCATGTATGTTTTATTAAGCAATAGATTGTTTTATTTTGACTGTTTTTCAATTTCATATAAATGGAATCAGATTTTATTATTTCCCTGAGACTTATTTCTCTGGTGCAATATTATGTTTCTGAGTTCTGTCTATTTTGGGGCATAAAAGAGAAATTTATTTCAACACTATGCAATATTTTATTGCGTTAATATGTTATTATTTATCTATTCTAGTAGTGGTAATTGGAGAGGTTGCATCAATTTAGACTTCTATTAGCCAATGTGTG
>NW_012152063.1:4869039-4870730 GCF_000956105.1 Propithecus coquereli
TACCCATTCTGTAATTTCTAATCATTCACCCCCACACACACCATCATCCTTCCAAAATTCCATTGTCTATCATTCCACACTTTATGTCCATGAGTACATATTATTTAGCTCCCACTTATACGTGAAAACGTGTGCTATTTGTCTGTGTCTGACTTGTTTCACTTAAGTCAATGGCCTCCATTTCCATCCGTGTTACTACAAAAGACATGATTTCATTTATTTTTATGGCTGAATAGTATTCCATTGTGTATGTATATCACATTTTCTTTACCCATTCATCCATTGATGGACATTTAGGTTGATTACATATCTTTGCTACTGTGAATAGTGTTGCTATAAACATATGAGTGTAGTTGTCTTTTCATATAATGATTTCCTTTTCTTTAGGTTCATACCCAGTAGTGGAATTCCTGGATTAAATGGTAGTTCTATTATTAGTTGTTTGAGAGATCTCCATACAGTTTTCTATAAAGATTGTATTAATTTACATTGCTCTAACAGTGTATAAAAGTTCCCTTATCTTCACATCCTCATCAACATCTGTTACTTTTTGACTTTTTAATAATATCCATTCTGACATGGTAAGATGATATGTAACTGCAATTTTAATTTTAATTTCTCTGATAATTAGTGAGGTTGAACATTTTTTTCATATACCTTTGGACAATGTATATATCTTCTTTAGAAAACTGTATATTCATATCCTTTGCCCAGTTCAGACCACTACAATACTGCAAGTTCACATAAATTTTTTGGTTTTCCAGTGCATACAAAAGTTATGTTTACATTATACTTCAGTCTTATTAAGTATGCAATAGCACTGTATCTAACAAAACAATCAGTACACCTTAATTTAAAAAAAATTTTATTGCTAAAAATGCTAACAATCATCTGAGTCATCAGTGAGTCATAATCTTTTTGCTGGTGGAGGGTCTTGCCTCTGTGTTGATGGCTACTGACAGATCATTGTGGTTACTGAAGGTAAGGATGGCTGTGTAAATTTCCTAAAATAAGGTAACAATGAATTTTGCCACATGGATTGAATATTCCTTTCAAGAAAGATTTCTCTGTGGCATGCAGTGCTGTTTGATAGCATTTTACCCACAGTATAACTTCTTTAAAAATTGGAGTCACTTCTCTTCAACCCTGCTGCAACTTTATCTATCACATTTATGTAATATTCTAAACAATTTGTTGTCATTTAAACAATGTTCACACCATCTTCGCCAGGAGTAGATTCCGTCTTAAGGAACCACTTTCTCTGCCCATCCTTACGAAGCAACTCCTAATCCATTCAAATTGTATCATGATATTGCAGCAATTTAGTAACATCTTCAGATTCCATTTCTAATTCTAGTTCTCTTGCTATTAATATTTCCACCATATCTACAATGACTTCTTCTACTGAACTCTGAACCTCTCAAAGTCATCCATATGAATAGGAATCAACTTCTTCCAAACTTCTGTTGATATTGTTATTTTGACCTCCTTCTACAAATCACAAATGTTCTTAATAACCCGTAGAATGGTGAAAACCTAGAAGATTTTCAATCTACTTTGGTCAGATCCATCTGAGGAATTACTATTCATGGCAATTATAACCTTATGAAATGTATTTCTTGAACAACAAAAGGTACAAATTTTGACTTGAAAGTCAAAATTACTCCTTTTCCACTGCCTGCAAAATGGAT
>NW_012152063.1:4870780-4871874 GCF_000956105.1 Propithecus coquereli
TTGTATGAATTCTTTTTTAAATCTGCTTTGTCATTTTTTTGTAGTTTATAAGTCCCTTAGAATACATTCAGGCTTGTTTGTTATTTCTTTGAATAAAAATATGTGTATATGTATATTCTGTTTCCAATAATTCCAAGACGTTTCTGATTTCTCAGTTTGGTACAGTCACTTTTCTTTATAAAGCCTTTAGGGCAACAGAGTTAAATTTTAATTCACACCCACATTGAAGATGTTACTATTTGAGGTCCCAGCGGTGTGTGAGGGGTGATGTTGCATTAGACTCCCTACCTTAGTTGAATCCTGGGCAGTAGTCATGTTTCCATCTCAGTTGAAAATCTGGCTTCAGTGCTATGCTTTCTCATTGGATTCCTCTTGTCACTGTGCACGAATGATATAAGTCAAAAGTTCCTACAAGTTCAATGATGCTTTTAATACTGAAGAAAATTTAATTCAGTATTGTAAATTATTTTCAGTGGTACTGTCAAATAACTTACCTAGAGTAGCAAACAGCCATAAGAGAATTCCAACATTTTAGCACAAAATGGAAAATACAAATGTACCTTTTTGTCTGCCTTCCATGTCTTCTTGTGAGTTTTGACTTTCTCATTCTATAGCTTCTTATGCACTCACATTGAATCTGCATGTTTCATCGTTCTGAGTCAATTTGGGGCTATTTTAATTTGAGTTCTACTAGGGAGACTGCAGACTGGTTATGCTTCAACTAAATATCCTCTATATTTATAAGTGAATAATAGGGTGCTGCCTTTCCAGAATCTGAGGGGTGCTATATCTTCCACTATATTCAGAACTAAGTCACTTCAGGAACCGAGAAAGACAAACATCCTCACACCTGAGGAAGCCTGGCAACTAGAGAGAGGAAGAATGGACATCAATTCAGAAAAAGTCTCAAATAAAATAACGCTTCTTTAAGAGAAAGAAGACAACTTAAACACAGCCACCACCAATTAAAAACACCGAAGGAGGTCAGATGTGGTGGCCCATGCCTGTAGTCCCAGCTACTCAGGAGGCTGAGGTGGAAGGCTTGAGCTCAGGAGTTCAAGGTTGCAGTGAGCTGTAATTGCACCACTGCCCTA
>NW_012152063.1:4873444-4875192 GCF_000956105.1 Propithecus coquereli
TAAAAGAATTGAATTAAAACACAATTGGGGTAGGGGAGATTTCAATCCATCTCTTTCAGATGTAGCAAATCCATTCGAATTCTTTTAGTCCTGAGATATGTCTGAGTGGAGCTTATAAATGTTGGAAGCCTGTAGAACCAAATGCCTCCTATCAAAACTTTACATTAGACTCTAAGGTGAGGAATAAATAAACCTTTACTGTGTTAAGCCATTAATACTTGGGGAGGTTGGCTGTTACAGCAGTTAGTCTATCCTGACTAATACAACATCCTACCAAAACCTGTTGGATATAGCCAAAACTTTCTTTGAAGAAATACGTATTGCTTTAAAAGTATTCTTTATTTAAAAAGGACAAAAATAAAACAATTTTCTTTTCATCTTGAAGGGTCAGAAAAAAACTACAGAACAAGCCAAAAACAATCTGGAAAGCCATGAATTGAATCTTAATGCTCTTCCTTCCTGGCTATATGAATTTGAAAAAGTGTCACAATTTCTCTGATGTCCTATTTCTTACCTATACAGTATGTCTAATACTGAATATATAATAGAGTTTTGGAAGCATTAAACATGGTTCCTGGTTTATAGATGGTGCTCAACAAGAGCATATTGTTAATCAAAGTAACTAGTGGTAATTAGTATTAACTGTATTATTGTATTTCATTATTACTTTTATTAAGAATATGTCCATTACCATCTCAGTTCAATATTCATACATTGTGGTGTCTATCTTTCATAGTTATTAACTTAAAATATAATATTGTATATGGATGCATGTTTTTGAAATGTATAAATTATTAAACAATACAGAGACAAATATAGAAAAACTAAGAAGTATATTTAGTATCGAAAAGTAAAATAATTTAACAAAGACCTATTTCTGATATATAGTGTGTAGATATGTATCAATTTTTTTCCTCTGAACTCTGAATTTAGCTAAAAGATCAAAGGTGAGAGAGTGAATAAACACTGATTAACAAGTCTTTCTGGAAGCATATCCTGGGCCAGATGGCATTGTCAGCAGAAAGCATTTGAGGAGACTCGTTGCTAGTAATTGCCAACAAGTTGAGCCCTTGTGAGCAGCTATATGTACAAAAGGCTCCCGTCATAAAGTCTTACACTGGGATGGCAGAAACAATTCGTGAAGGCTGTTTTAGTCCCTTAGCATACTCTCCTATATATTATAGCTTAGGATGAATTTCTATTTGTAATCATATAGATCCTACTGTCTTTATTTTACAATGATTTTTGTTTTCCACAAACTTATGCATTTTTATGGTATTGGATTTTGAGCATTCTGTGGACTCTTTTAGAAATATAGATGTATTCTTACCATGAACCTGAAAGGATAAATATTGTTTTGTTCTGTCATTATGTCTGGGAAGATTAGCTTTGCACATTTGCAATTATACTATGAACTTATTGGCAATAGCTAAAATATTATATTGAATGTTTAAAGAAACAGACACAATCTCCTCTAGCTTTTACTAGTGGATACCTGATTACCAGTTTCTACTGGCCTTTTTTTCACTTCCACTCTGTTTTCTTGCCCCACCTAGCATGAGCATAGAAAATCAATAATTTCAAAAATAAGAGTCTGGATATGCTAAATGCATAAGCCCTTCAAATGATCTTACGTTCTTTTGACACAATACTTAAAATTCCTCCTTCTAATGACCTACTTTTCTATGCTCCCCTGACAAGAACTGGGTCTCCTGTTGACACCTTTAACTCTGTCTACAGGCTGATTT
>NW_012152063.1:4886997-4888117 GCF_000956105.1 Propithecus coquereli
AAGGAATAGAATGAAACTATTTGTAATATAATTGTTAGCCCTTTTATTTATAAGTGTTGTATATATTAAATTGTATTGTGTCAAACTGCAGAAACTATCTACTTTTGTAGGGGGGATGTTAACTAATATTCATTTTTGGATTTCTTTTTTTGTTTGCTCAGTAAAAGCATGCATATCCAGAGATTCAAGTCAGCACTGACTGTAGAAAAATGAACCAATGTGTAATTAAGTGGGAATCTACAAATACCCATGGCTTTGCTGTCTGGTTCTACTCAAAGCAATTTTGTCTTGCATTTTCTTGCCTAATACCCATTTGCAACATAGATTTCTACCAGCAGTGTCTTTCCTTTGCTGGGGAATTCGCCTTTTGCTTTGAGCATGTTAACAAGGAAATGTTTTGTATTTTCTGTTTTTGTGTTGCTAAGATGAGCTAAGCACACATAAGCTGCAAAAAATAGGACAATAGAATCAGTAAACTTAGGTTCACTTAATATTTACCAGAAAAGATCCAGCCCAAGATTGTTCAAGGCAGGCAATCATTTGCCACCTAGGATCTAGACCTGTGCTCCCCAACTGGGTAGCCAAATGTGGCTATTTAAGTTTAAAAAATTAAAATCAATTAGAAATTTGACTCCTCAGATTCACTAGCCACACTTCAGGTATGAAAGGAGTGGGTAATGGCTACCATAATGGACAGTGCATCTGTAGAACATTCCACCATCACAGAAAGTTCCACTGGACAAGGCTTCTCCAGTTTGGATGGATACAACAGTTGATAATAGTGTTAGGATACTGTTGAAGGCCAGAGAGTTCTTTCTTGAGCATGCAAAGTGCCTCTGTGTGTTCACGTGGAGGCTCAATACATAGGCAGCAACTGTAGAGGCTTCATGGTAATTTCCTTTAATTCATCCAACAGGTATTCAATACCTCCTACAGGTTAGGCACTATTCTAGACATTGGAGAAAGATAGAAACAAAATCAATAATACCCTTTCCTTCAGGAAGATTAAATTTGAATGTAAAGATCAATAATACACAAATAACAAACATAAATATATACATAGGTATATACATACATCATACATAAAATATAAAGCCAGGAAATGATCACTGATAGGAAG
>NW_012152063.1:4888167-4889392 GCF_000956105.1 Propithecus coquereli
TATCTTTTGACCTATTTCCCTTTGCTTTGTTATCTTAAATGTCCACATTCTTGAGGATGACACATCTGAATATTATGCAAATGTTTTCCTCTTTTCCAAGTTGGGTAAAAGAAGGCAAGGTTCTGACCCTGAAATAAAAGCTAAGCCTCTTGGCAAGTTCATGCATGGTCTGTCAAGTTCACTTTTCCTGTTTGGCTAGTGATGTCTGTTCAGTTTCTTGACTTGAGAAGTCCAGTCTTATTCACAATGTGCTAAAGTTCTAGGTGATACATCTCAAATATCATTCACAGGAAAAGAGACCTTTAAAGAGAAGTCATCTTCTCTTTCTTCTTTACAAAATCACAAATGTGTTCTAAGAATGCCTGATCTGCTTTCTGCAATCCCCCAGTTTCTAAGGGAATCCTGATACACGCATACACACACACACACACACACACACACACACACACACGCACACACACACAAGCACACACACAGTGCACAGGGGTATAGTGGAGCTGCTTTAAAGGTTAGGGGTGAAAAAGTGACTACTCTCAAGAGGAAAATTACTGCGCCTGTCTAGGAAGACACCACATAATCACATGCTGGGGTGCGCCCCCTGGTGCCTCTACTGAGAAATCTTCATTTTATATTCTATGACCAGAAGAGGAAAAAGGACTATTCCTCCACATTCAGGGCCTGAGGATGTCACCAACACAGAAGAGAGGGATTTGCAGACATTTAAAATCGAGCACTGACTATGGAGGTCACCATAGTTTTGGGGAGCCATGCAGGCACTCAAAATACTTGTCCACAAGGCAATGCACAAGCCTCATTTGATATTGGTACTTAAGTTGAACTTTAAGTTGAGCTGAAACTTGCCAGAACGTTTTCGTGTTGCCAAAGCCATAAAAGACACCCCAAATTCCCATTCTGCAAAATTCCAGGACACTATCACAATGTGAGAAAAGGTGAGTGCAAGCTCATGTTCATTTTAAAATGTATACTAACAGGGTAGTATGTTAGAGAGTTACCACCAGCTTTTACCTGTTTGAAACTTGTCATAAGTTTCCATGGAATAAGCAGCATGGCTATGATTACAGTCATTTATATTTGTGGGAAAAAGTTTTTATCTTTTCAAAGCACTTTAATATTGATTATTTTACTTTAACTTTGCAAGCATTTGAGGTAATTAGGGCAGAAATCAGTACTTTTTAAAGATAAGTAAATTGAGTCCCAAGAAATT